>NC_047080.1:5844884-6023584 GCF_902459465.1 Asterias rubens | reverse complement strand
TGTTATTGTTTGTGAAAAAGATATAGCAAGACGACCAAGTGGGGTTGGAATAGTAAACGAGATATAATACTTCTTAATTTTGTATTAATATAATTGTTTTATGTGGGTTAGGTTTTAACACTGTTACTAGTTATAGTTGTGGGTAACAAATAAATCAATTGGTGCAGGAATGTTGGCCTAACTCTAGAGATATTTCGAAAATTAATAGTATTTTTTCTATAAAAAATAATCGAATTAATAAATTAAAAGTGAAAAAATAAATAATCAACTATCGTCTGCTACAACTTGAACTCTCGTCGATCTTTGACTTGTTTGTCAGTTAACATTTTGCTTGTTTCTGTTGTCTTTGGTACATTTATTTATTTATTTGTCTATATTATTTATTTATTTTCATACAACATCCACAGCGCAAGCGGCAAAAATGGATGGAAAAGAAAAAATCATTAGATTACAATACTTTATTTTATAAAACCTTTATACAACAACTGCGACATATCTCAGCAAAGTAGCTGTTTTATGAGGAGGGGGGGGGAGTGGGGGCAGTGGTATTTAAAGCGTTGTAAATCTTCGCACTAAACATGCTAAGAATAAGCAGGTAACTGGGCTGGGGTGCTGTTTTCTTTTTTATTTTGATATCTGTGTGGTCGCAGTTAATAAATACTTGCTGACTAGCCGCTGCAAATTTTTGAAAAAATCCCACTGGTTGGGGTCTCAACGACTGTTTAAATGGGTCTCCATGCATTGAATGTAAATTTAATATATTCCACTAAACAAAGGCTTTCGTCACGCATCCGAAAGCTATGTGTTCTTGACTTATGTCGTTTATTTCTACGTGGTGAACAATACAATAGATGAAAACACCTTTATTTAAAAGTACAGCGTGTAAGGCGGCTTGAATAATTAACAAATAACCAATGTGCGTGTACAGTACACTGTGGTAACCTGAAATCAACCAATAGACCAGTGTTGTAGTTGAGACCCGAAGGTTCAAGAGGATATGCCGAGGGTGGCTTTGAGGACTCCAACAATTATTGTCTTTTGGCTAGGCATACTATAAGCCCCCCCCCCTCATGAAACAAACTAATATTTAATGTAATAATAATAATAAATATATAAAAAAATATAAAAATGGAAGAAAACAAATTTTAAAAAATAATATTAAATATTAATAATAATAATATTAAATATTAATAATAATATTAACATATTACGGTCAGTATTTGGCAGAGATTACGGTCAGTATTTGGCAGAGATTACGGTCAGTATTTGGCAGAGATTACGGTCAGTATTTGGCAGAGATTACGGTCAGTATTTGGCAGAGATTACGGTCAGTATTTGGCAGAGATTACGGTCAGTGTTTGGCAGAGATTACGGTCAGTATTTGGCAGAGATTACGGTCAGTATTTGGCAGAGATTACGGTCAGTATTTGGGCATTTTGAGGCTGTAGAGGGTAGTTAGCTGAAGCTGTTCCTTGCTCTATGGCTGAGGGGGTATTTTGCAAGAATGAATAACATTTAGCAGTGAGTTTGCAGGAATGGACATGTGTAAAATTGTTGCCAGTCGTGTGTTCGCCTTTTGTATAACTGAAGGCATGTCCTTATATGTCCGTATATCAGCCTATATATGTAGGCCTTAAGCTTACCTTCTTTATTTATATTATTTGATTGACCGAACAAAATTAATTTGCTTTTCTTTCATGTTTTTGTTGAACAACATTAATCAACTAATATTCAGATACACTGTGTGTGGCACAGCAGCTATTTGCAATATCTTCAAATTATACACACTTTTTAAAATGAATTTTGGAAGTCAGAGCAATAGTTAGGATGGGGGGCTTCTATTATTATTTTTATTAATTTTTTTCGACAGCATTTAAGCTCCTTTATTTTAAGTCAAATTAGTTTTAAAACTTTTGCAAAGAAAAACAAAACAGAGCAGGTAAAATATCAGGCTTGCATCTTGGAATGAACCTACCTGCAAAAATAGCAGTGCAAGGCACTTTGCAACACTTTCAGCATCCTTTGGTGGGATTGGCATTGCCTCGATCCACTTGGTGTAGTAGTCCGTAGCAGTGAGGACATAGCGACTTCCAGCCGCCGACTCCTGGAACGGTCCAATTAGGTCGACCCCAATCATCACCCAGGGACCACTACAGAAATATGTTGAAGCTCCGGAGCAGTAGTCATAGGATGCGTTCGTTTAGCTACCCTGGGTCTACCCCGCGGTGCTCACTCGGGTGAGCCCCTGACAAGAGCTAAACGAACGACCACTCACCGCTCTCGTAGTGACGTCGTTTACCTGTGGCCAGCCCCAAGTGACCCACTCCACAAGCAGGGCACTGGGGGCTGACCTGGGTGAGCCCCTGGAATGACGTCAAAAGCTATTCGAACGCACCGGGGCGGACCGGGGATGACCCAGGGAAGCTAAACGAACGCACCCTTAATCTTCTCCATTCACTGGCATTTGATGAACTGGTGAATCTACCCTCATTCAGCTCATAGTAAACAGGCTCTTTTGTTATTGACTAACTTTCGGGGTACCATACCCACGAAAAACATCAGGCTGCCATATCAATCGATGATGTCATCGTCAGCCAATCACCGTGCAGAAAAAACCATGCTGTCTAATGGTTGCTTTTTTTTCGTAACGTGGGTTTTGGACTACCGGTGGTGATCGTTGTATCTGGACTGGACTAGCTACGATCCGATGTCGCTTTCAACATTTCCGGGTAGAATATCGGGACAATTTGCCATGTTTTTGTGACTTTTTTCTTTCTTTTTGATCAATTTTTTTACGTACAAATGTCTCTTTTTGGAGAGTTGCACCGATTTTGTTCATCCAAAACGACTAATTTGCTATTCATTTAAATTTACTGCTACATAATTTCTGTAAATACTTTCAGAAAAGGCCGAAAAAGACTGACTTTCAGAAGCACTTTGGACTAATTAAATATTCAAACCGAGGTTGAAAAACCACATAAACATTGCCGATAAAACCCGGCAAATTATGCTTCTAAACGGCATGGGTTGCAGGTTGACTGTGTGTAACAAAGGGAAACACAGTTCTTAGCTGTGAAGTCTGGTCTAATATTGTGTTCAAATGAGATAAGCCATATCCACAACAATGATCGGTTTACATGCCTCATTAGTCTAAGCCCGTAACTGATACAGGGAGTTATATTTACAATAGACAGAGGCGGAGTCTTTTGAATAAGTGGATCCACCGGGAACGTTTTTACTACCATCTTACTTTATTGATGTAAAATGACTTTCAAAGGGCTTTTAAAAAGATACTGTATTTGTAACCAAGAAAGTGTTTATTGCTATTGTTTTAGAAATGGTTACCAATTAATGTGTAACTGCTGCCCTTTAACAAAATGAACAACATACGCAACGCAAACGTTTTATAGACTTTCTTTATTGATATTAAATTCATATCTGTTCACCTAAAACACCCCTTGACAAAACAATGAAATCAACGAGAAGAAAAACAAACAAAACATATCTTTACGATTTCTAACTTCAATTAACAAATGCCGGTTTGTTGAATATTGAGAGATGCTTCATTGGAACTTCAGGCACAACCAACAGTTATTCCTAACAGTGTGATAACCGATCCAACAATTAGCCAAAACAGGAGTCAATGAATATGCATGTTTCAAGTCAAACACATTCTGTGTTAGAACTGAATTTCTGGAGACAGGTTATAACAAAAAACATCTATTGGGCAGTTGTTCAAACAAGACATTGTATCTTATCGAAACTACAGAATGTGAAATACAGGTTCTCACACATTAAAAACACATCTTATTATCAGTTCTTGTCAAAAGCGGAACAAAATTAGTTCATCATGTTTCACATAGAATCTTCACACCTAGGCCTAAGTCATGTGCAGGTCTACATCTTTGTTAAACCATAATGCAACAAATTATAAGGAGGATTATTATATATAAGCATAATAAATACTGCAAAGCATTTTTTAAGGTAAAATATCATAACAATTTCTATTGATTAACTCTATTTACATGAAAAGGTCACGCAGTAAAAAATGTATGGACCTATTTAAACTGCATCACACATAATTGCAAAATGTTCATCAAAGTAAAACTGTACGTGAAAAGGAAAGTGTTGCACTGAACTATAACAAGCAAGACATCTGGAGAACCTTGAGAAAGTCAACAAAAACATCTACAAAATATCTACTCATTAAGAATTGAAGTTTTTTTCTTCGAGGAAAGTATTTTTTTTCAAATAAGGGAACCTTTAAGTAACAGATAACCCCAGTTACTAATTCAGTTAACTCATTAAAGACACTGGAAACTATTGGTAGTTGACAAAAAGACCATTCATGTCAACTTATGCATAAAATACCAAACCTGTGAAAATTTGAGCTCAATCGGTCGTCGAAGTTGCGAGATAATAATGAAAGAAAAAACACACTTGTGACACGAAGGTGTGTGCTTTCAGATGCTTGATTTCGAGACCTCAAAATCGAATTCTGATGTTTCGAAATCAAATTCGTGAAAAATTATTTCTTTCTCGAAAATTACGTTACTTCAGAGGGAGCCGTTTATCACAATGTTTTATATTATCAACCGCTCCCCATCACTCGTTACCAAGTCAGGTTTTATGTTAATAATGAGATTGAGTAATTACCAATAGTATCCACTGCCATTCACCCTAAAATTGACATTAATTATAATAATTGTAAGTAAAATGAGATCTTTCACTGTGCTATCCGAGAAGAGTTGAACGCAATATAAAAAATAACTTTCTATCGAATATAATAACAAATATAATTTTTTTTAATTTCAAGTCATATGTGGTACAAAATACCAGCGTACACTGTACATAAAACAGTATTATTTCTAAACCAACGTACACCGAACATGTGTGGGAAATACTAGCCTGCATATTATTGCCTGACAAAAACAAAGCATGGCAAAAAAGTTTAGTCTAAATAAAAGTAATTAAGGGGGTGATAGATATTTGTTTTCTTTCAACAATTCCAATTATGATTAATCTGGCTTTTACAAGTTGATCCATTCTTATTGCGAAATAATTGTTTGGGATCAGTAAATATATTTACTGAGACTTTAATAGGGTTATCTTCAAGTTTGTAGTTCTGGGGTCTCGTAATATGCCGTCGTCGGCATTTGCGAATTTTGTTTGGTTCAATTAATAATACGATTTCCTTTATCGTCGTTTGATTGTTAGATTATTCAAACGTTTGGTGTACATTGTTATTGATCTATTTTTCATCCGAAAACTTTTTAAACACAAATTGATACGAGTATAAATTGTCCTGAGAAATATTTAGGTCTGTCATTTTTCAACAATAATATTACCAATTTATAAACTCATCTATAATTTTACGACAATGAACATTATACCGTTATTCTTTGTATTCTAGAAAAACATAACAGTATAATTTGACGAAATTTGTACATGTTATTTTTGACCAGGGCCCAATTTTGTAGAGTTGCCTAAGCAGAAAATATTCCTTAAACATGTTCTGCTTAATAAAAAAAATAAGCAGGGTACCAGTCACAGATTGCACACACGACATGGTTATTTGGTTGGTAACCTTACTCGGTAAGAACAGCAGCTCTATCAAATTGGGCCCTAGTACGAAAAGCACTATAAGTAAAGTACTATAGCTTAAAGGCACTGGACCCCTTTGGGAATTGTAAAAGAGCAGTCTTCTCACTTGGTGTATCTCAGCACAATGCATTAAATAACAAACCTGTGAAAATTTGAACTCAGTGGTCCGTCGGAGTTGCGAGATAATAATGGAAGAAAAACACCCTTGTAGCCCAGGCCGGTGCTTTCAGATGCTCAGCTGAGGTCTCGAATTCAATGCAAATGTTTAGTGAGAAATTACTTCTTTCTGAAAACGTATACGTTACTTCAGAGGGAGCCGTTTCTCACATGTTTTATACTCTCCAATGCTTAGTAACAAGTTATTATTTATGCCAACAATTATTTCGAGTAATTACCAATATGTCCAGTGCCTTCAACTCTCAATGAGCCAAATTCGTCATCATTCATTTAAAGCTCAGCGGATTCATAACGTTTCATGATAACCAACTCCATTTTGAAATACTTATTGGTATAGAAAGCATATCCGGATGCTACATTCAATTATAATAAAAGACAAAGGTGGGAAATTCTGCTAAATCAGACATTCAAAAATGTGTCAATTATTCTATAGAACTGTTTCTATAAGCTTTCGGAAACATTCGGTATACTATTTGAAATAAACTAAACTTGCATGGATCTAAAGAACTCCTAGTATACACTTTAACTAAAACATCTCCTCTATGAATACGATAATAATATCAACATCTTTAGTAAGCGTAAATGTCAAATTAGCTGATATAATTATATTATCTGTTATGCAAATAGTCTTTAAAGATTGGTTGAAACGTATAGACGAATAAAAAATAATGTTATTGCTTCGTCCTCAAACTATAGGATCTAAGATCTTGACTGAAGATGATGGACATTTTCCTCTGATTCTTAATTGAAAAATGGATTGCCATCTGATGATGTATTAAACTTCAGTGTTTCTATGTGCACCCAATGCATCATCATCGTCAATGAACTTAAGAGGGTCAGCAGCTTGACCGTTGGGTGGTTGCTCAGATTCAGTCTTATTCGCCGTCGTACTATTAACAAGTGGCGTCATTTCTATGTCATCATGATCCATCCATTCTGGAGTTTGGTTATCATTCCTGGCAGATCTCATATCAACCATAGCAACGGAGCATCCTGAAGACATTGATATCATACTGTCTCTTCTTTCTGGTTCTTTCATGGCGTCTTGTAGAGCCTTAAACATACCCGTTCCCAAGCCTCCTTCCTCGTCTAGGTCCTTGTCGTTCACCTTAGCATCCACTTCTCTTATCTTTTTATCCATCTCGGAAAGTGCTTCGAACATGTCATATTTAAACCCAGAGATATCCTGCTTGAGCTCATTCAGCAAGTTAGCCTGGTCATCTTCTTCCTCTTGGTGGCGCTTCTCAAAGTGATAACGTCTCACAACCTGTTCTGATACTTCCTGCGTTATGTAACATAATAAAACATAAAAAGAATTTAAAAAGTTTTCTGTTGATGATCTGATAATGACATGACGTTATTGGACCACCGCTAAGGTCAAACGATGGCGTGTTGGGTAACCTTTTAAAGTTTGGAAGCAAAACAGCGTAACATTTCTAGGCATTATTAAACGCACTGCTGGACACCTTTTGTAATTGTCAAAGACCAGTCTTCTCACGTGGTGTATCTCAACATGCACAGAATAACAAACCTGTGAAAGTTCGAACTCAACTGGTCGTCGAAGTTGCGAGATAATAATGGAAGAAAAACACCCTTGTCATATACGAAGTTGAGGACTTTCGAAATCAATTCAAATATTTGACCGAGAAATCACTTCTTTCTCGAAAACTACGTTACTTCAGAGGGAGCCGTATCTCACAATGTGTTGTACTATCAAACAGCTCGCCATTGCTCGTTACCAAATATGTTTATTATGCTAAACCTTATTTGGAGTAATTACCAAGTGGCCAGTGCCTTAAAACATTAATATTCAACGGGTAGACTTTTCAGGGGTGGATTTCACAAAGAGTTAAGACTAGTCATATCTCGAGTAGGACGAGTAACTTGTCCTAACTTAGGACTAGCCATACGTTTTTAACATCTCCTATAGGACTAGTCCTAAGTTAGGACTAGTCCTAACTCTTTGTGAAATCGACCCCTAAACACACAACATAGCTAATTGGAAAGAGAGTTGTTATAATCATTAGAAGATAGTAGAACATCAAATACGTATACTGAGTGTATATCAATTTATTTGACTTCTAGTTGCTGAATCAACTTACCCGAAATTTCATTTGTCTTTCATCAACAATGCTTCGCAACCTCTCCTGTTCGAAAAAAAGTTGAAAACACAACATCATTCTAGATGCTTGGTACATAAATAATCTATGTTTAAATAACGTATAATATATGTTAAATTTGCATCGGGGATAAAGAATATTAATTTTGGTTTTTAGCCATACACCGATGTGTGTTAGCATCAGTACTATCCCGAGTCCTGTGAAACATTATCACAGGCATAGTAGTAGGGTTGGATTCGAAACCACGACCATTGCATTTCAAAAATTATGTTTTATAAGGAACGTGTTATATCTTTATTTTAAAGGACATATTAATTCTTTTTCTTTTTCGTGGCATGTTAGGGCCGACCGGTTAAGAGCACCGGATTCAAGCCCTGGTGTTTGATCAGCAGAGTGTGGGTTCGAATCTCAGTCGTGACACTTGCTACGTAAAATTTGGTATGTAGTGCTTTCTGCTCTACCGGCCAGGCTTCGGACTGATGATACCCAAGCCTACATCAGTATGGACTGTAAATGGGGTAACCCTGTTTCATCCCTCCTCTGGATTGTTTTTATGCCCACATCTTGAAGTGGCCTTCAGGCCTTGTGTGTCTGGCGACTTGCATAGAAAAATAATAATACATATCTTGTGTACATTACTTTAGCTGATACTATTTTATTCAAAGCTCCTCTCTGACCCTTATTCAAAGTATACCTTGTATTTCTTGGCGAGATTTTCTCGGCAGCACACGTCACAGAAGAGCCATCTGACGAAGTAGTAAACTGTCTTGGGAGTTGGTAAGATGTTCAAGGGAGGAGGCACAGTCCCAAGTTCATCGAAGTAACTCATCCACAACTTGGAGCGAGAAAATTTCCACTCCATATCGGCATCCATCTGTAACAAATTATGGTAGTTTGCGGCGTTCATTAAATCAAACACAAAATGATGACTTCGAATGAAGGAGTTTTGGTTCGGATAACCCATGTGATCTTCGGAGTTTGTTTTTCTTCAATGCGATATAAGAGTAGGTTACTGCACCTAGTTTAAATAGTTTTGTTTTACTATTATACCGCTTGTGTCCTTAACCAAAAAGTATTATCTGTGATTCCCCATAACCAAACTAAGTAAAGGGTAAGCCGTGACGGTTTGTCCCTTAGAGTGTCTTGCTAATCAAAAAGACAAATGGTGTAAATACTGTTACTCGGACATGCACTGTGCTGGGCCCAATTTCATGGCTCTGCTTACCTCCGAATTCTGCGCTTACGATCACGATTCCCCGCTTACGTGCAATCGCCGAATTTCTTTGCTAGCCTTGTAAGCGTAGAATGCCTCGTAACGTAGGGGTACGTACGCGCAGAAGCCAAAATTCCCCGCTAGCCCGTAAAATACGCTTGCCGTAAGCACAGAATTCCCTGCTTACGTAAGCGCCGATTCTGTGCTTACGGTAAAGCAAAGCCATGAAATTGGGACCTGGGCAGACATCACAGCTTGTGTCCAGTGCGCATGACCGCTCGGCCGCTACACGCCACGTCATGAGTCATCAAAGCAGCCGGGAAACTGTAACTTTACGAAACAATATATTTATCATGCTGTCATCATCTTGGAGATGTCCCCTGTATCCGAAAACAGTAAGGAATGCTAATGTACATGAACAAATGGAGCCATACTAATTTTTCTTCCAGCCTCGGTTTTGGTTACAGTGATTTGGTTTGGAGAAAAATAAAAATGGCCACACCATGATCAAGGTATATTAATGTTAAAGGAACACGTTGCCTTGGATCGGACGAGTTGGTCTATAAAAAGCGTTTGTAACCGTTTTTTATAAAATGCATTGAAAAGATGTTTTAAAAGTAGAATACAATGATCCACACAAGTGTGCCTCGAAATTGCCTGGTTTTCCTTTTACTGTGCGAACTAACACGGTCGGCCATTTATGGGAGTCAAAAATTTGACTCCCATAAATGGCCGACCGTGTTAGTCTACGAGGTAAAAGGAAAACCGTGCAATTTCGAGGCATGTTTGTGTGGATCATTGTATTCTACTTTTACATCATCTTTCTACCCATATGCATTTTATAAAAAACGGTTGCAAACGCTTTTCAAAGACCAACTCGACCGATCCAAGGCAACGTGTTCCTTTAAGTTGTTGCTACAAACCTCAACACGAGTGTACGTATTACTCATCATGGCGATCAGTACATTCAGGAGAACTACTATTGCTATGATGTGGTATACAGCATACAGTAATTGACCAACGGACTGAGTAAACATATGATCAACTCCTGGTAAATTAACAATGGAGATATCTGGTAGTCCAAATAGAGCCCAGAACAAGGTTGACATTGTCTCCATAAGCCTGCAAGTAAAACAAAAACAAGGAATAAATACTGTCAGACGGATGGATTGCATGTAAGAAACTTCAATTTCTGGACATCCAATTGAAGATATTACATCACTGCAGGTTACTTTTGTAAAAAAATAATGGATTCTTAATGACGAAAACACCGAGAAACTTTTACATCATTTTGAAAAAGCTGTGCGCAATTTACAACTGTATAGGCCTATCTCTGCGCAAGATTGTTACAGAGTTTTTCACTCAGAACTGACCAGAGTCACAATTTAGTTGGGTCCTGACTTAGAGCTGGGACTAATGTCACATCAGACTCAATTCATTAGGTTAGTAGACGAGGGACATGTTCTCCATTACTTGCGGAGAAGTTTTGACAATTAGCTGAATAGCAGTGACACTTAATCCATTGGACACTTTCGGTAAACAGTATTGTCCAAGGCCCACACCTCGTTTATCACAACTTATATGTAAAATAACAAACCTGGCTAAATTGGTCAGCGTAGTTGGAGTAAATAACGGGAAAACCCGCCCTTGTTTCCGCACGTTTCGCCGTGTCATGACATGTGTTTAAAATAAATCCGTAATTCTCGAAATCGAGAATTGATATTGTTATATTGTTTTCTCAAAAAGTGAAGCCTTTCAGGGAATAATATTTCAAGAGAAGTCTTTCACCATTGCCTTCTGTAAACCGTGTAAGTTATTTGTAAATCTGTGAACTTTTAATGTTGTTTCTGTTCCGAAAGTGTCCAATGGCTTTTAATAAGCAAGCACTTTTAAACCATTGCTTCGTCCTTCAGATAGGACGTAAAGCCGTTGGTCCTATGTGTTGTGTAACGCATGTAAAAGAACCCAGTGCACTTTTCGAAAAGAGAAGGGGTTCGCCCAGGTGTTCTTGGCTGTGGCTGCTGTATGCGCCGTAGCACTTTGTAAACCCTTATAAAGTGCTACATAATTGGGTCTAAGAATTCATCACTTCAACAACCTATCTTTCTGGACGTTTGTATATAACTCAGTGCCTTGAGTACCTTGTTGGTAGATACGTGTGCTATATAAGACTGACTCGCCATAGCAGGTTCCCTCTGAACCATTTCAAGACCAAGAGTATAAACGGGGACTTCTTATAGTGTCGAAGTAATACTGAAAAAAAGATAGTGAGTTATAGTGACTTACGTTCCAAAGGGTTGATTAAGATGCTTTGAATAATACCAATACAACTGATTCATTCCAAGGGAGAAGGCAAACCATACGAAGCAGAAGATGAAGAGAAACTTGGCGATATCCACCATCATCCCACCGAGAGAGATTTGCATAGGTCCCACATGTCGGTTCACAACCGTCAGACAGATCATTCTCATAAAGCTCATGACTTTCGCCAGTGCAAATAATGCCTCCGCAACTAGAATAGGGTTATATGCCCCCCATGTAAAACGCTCTCCGTCTGCACCATCTGCTCCTTCCTGATGAGGTAAACAAGTGTGAATAGTTATTATTATAACACACCTCTTGCTTGTTCTGTATTCTGGTTGGCTGAAACACGGTCACGTGTGATGAACTAATATAGTCTAGCGATCGCGCGCGCGTGTTTGCGGGAACTAGTTCCCGAGCGGGCACTAATCTTTGAAAATAGTGCCCGGTTACAGCGCCCTCTCTTGACTTGAATTGAACAGCAACTACAAAACTTCTTTTATTTTCCAGATTATTTTCTGTTCTTAATTCCCTTTTTTTTTTTTTTTTTTCATTACGTCCAAATCACACATTTTTTAAAATAATTTCCATTAAAATGCATTAGGTACTTGAGTGTTGACACATTTGAAAAAATAAATTTATGGATGTAACGATAAAATACATTTCTGGATGTAACACGGACACGGTGTCCGTGTTACGTCCAAATCACACATTTTTCACAATAATTTCCAATAAAATGCATTAAAACATATATACCACACTCAAAGGAGAATGTTACCTGAAATAATTGGGTCAAATAAATGATTTCTTTTCATAATATCGACAAATACTGCACAAAAATCACACTGTGTCTCAACTTGGTGGAATGACCCTATACTGTCAACTTACTGGCGGTCTGAACCCTCGACGTGTCTTGTTTGCCATTGCCTTTAACACTGCGTTGGACATATTATAACTCATCGACTGCTGCCCAGATAGGAGTTGATCAAGCTTGCCTGAGATAACGTCTAGGGAGTCTTCGATGTCTTTTAAGTTTTCTTGGACGGGAGGTTCGTTTGATTCGAGGGTAAATGGATCAAGAGTTGAGGACGGGCTTAAAGTGACATTGATCTCCTGTGACCGAGCCACTACGTGCGCCGGATCGCCTTGCTCTGCCTATAGGATACAAGATCAATAAAACAAAACAATATTGATATTATAATAGGATTTGAGGCATTGCATGGTGAGATACCAATATGTGTTTGCTTTGTGGTAACACCATAATCTCCTAGCGATGACTAGAGCAAGCTAGTCGAAACGGTTGTTCAGTTAACTACGATCCCAAAAGCTAAAGTAGTAATCCAAGTCAATTTTCAATACCTTCCACCCGGATAGTAGTTAAAAAAAAAAAAAAAAGGACAGTTCTTTTCAGAACTGAGAAGTCACCCGTACATCAGATAAATCTACTCCGCGGTAGTAGAATTAAGCAAGACAGTTCTCTAAGAACAAACTCTACCTGGATCGTATATAGTAGTTATTCATGAAGCGATATATCAGAATCATTCCCCGAATCATCATGAATCTCAAAAAAATATTGCAATAAAATTAATTGATATGGAAAACTCGTCATGAGAATTACACGTTAGAGCTCATTAGTGTTATTATCTTTTTTTCAAAGTCATCGTTACAAACTTGTTTGCGATTCGCCTTTCAAAAGCTATAGACTCAATTCTAGTGAATTCCAAAATGTACAACTATTTTCACGCCGATGATGCGTGCGAGATAATCAATATTAGCCTTTAGTAGTGCACTGTTTGGTTTGGGTGTCACATACAAATTACCCAAACCTATAGTGTCATTGACTGTGTCCACCATACCTCAAAACGGCTTATTCCTTATGGTGGGCCCACAAGTTCTGATGTCGTAGTAAGATTTATCAAACTAAACACGATCCTTTTCCACTGAAGACGATCAGAGCATACTGATCGAAACGTCCAGTTGAAACCAACGGTTCTTTTCAGAACCACCCTAACTCATTAAGTGATAGTCATTACATGGTGTCACCGCATACCTTCCCACATAACGACCCTTTCCCTAAAGTAAACCGAGTCCGCTTTTACTACCTTACTAAGATTTTAATTTCGATATCGAATAAAATGTGTAAAGTATTTACCTTAAAATACACCATAAAGAGAAGTGCAATGACCGTCCAGTACAACACAAGGGTAACAAAATCAAAATAGTTCCATAGATTATTGAAGAATCTTGAGCCATTGTACCAGAGCTCCTTGCATTTGGACCACGTCATCCCTGTATGAATGAGAAATAGACTGTTGAAATGGACGGATTGGCAAAAAATGTCACCCAGTTCGTAATCTCTACTCCAAGTCTCTCTTATATAGTTTGTCCCTCGACTTTCACTAAATGTTATGAGGCCATGGGTCGATGACACAAAGAGTTAGGACTAGTCCTAACATAGGACAACCCCTAAAATATATTTTTTAAAAATAAAGCTGGTCCCAAGTTAGGACGAGTAACTAGTCCTAACTCGAGATAAGACTAGTCTTAACATTTTGTAAAATCCACCCAGAGTTGCAGCAGCAGCAACAGAGTTATGGAATAGTCTTCCGGACAACATACAACGAGCTCAAACAGTGAATTGATTTAAGACAAGGTTATTCAGCCTTTAGTATTTATTTCGGTATCAACTAAATTTTTCTTTTGTAATTAATTCACATCTCTTTTAACTTTTCCTTCTCTTTTGTTTTCATCTCAAAGCGCTTAGAGACTTCTCTGTGATTGTAATTTGCGCTGTACAAAATGGTTCATTATTATTAGTATTAAAGTAATTTATTAGTGTTGGCTTAAATTCACTTCTTTAAATTAAAGGGACATGTTGCCTTGGATCGAGCAAGTTGGTCATTGAAAGCGTTTGAAACCGGTTGTTATAAAATGCGTGTGGTTAGAAAGGTGTTTCAAAAGTAGAATACAACGATCCACACAAATAATATGCCTCAAAATTGCATGGTTTTCCTTATACGTCGTGAACTATCGCGGTACGCCATTTTGTGGAGTCAAGTTTTTGACTCCATAAACTGGCCGACCAGGGGTCGATTTCACAAAGAGTTAGGACTAGTCCTAACTTAGGACTAGTCCTGGGAGATATACAAATTGCATGGATAGTCCTAAGTTAGGACGAGTAACTGGCCCTAACTCGAGATAAGACTAGTCCTAACTCTTTGTGAAATCCACCCCAGGATAGTTCGCAAAGTAAAAGGGAAACCACGCAATTTCGAGATATATTTGTGTGGATCATTATATTCTACTTTTAAAACATCTTTCCGCAACCAATATATTGATTTCATATCAAACGGTTTCAAAAGCTTTTTGACCAACTCGACCGATCCAAGGCATCGTAAAATTATGAAAATGGTCTACTTACCGGCAACCCATGCCACTATAAACAACATTATAATACTAGGTGGGTTAGATCTGACCGTCGTAGTTGATACTGAATCACTTGAAGTACTTTCTTCCTCTGCTTTGCTTACTGCTAATGCTGATAAAGGATGAGATGTGCTTTCAACTACATGGTTCAAATAAAACGAATCAAATCAATAAAATAATTAAAACAATATAACAAACTGTACACTCAACATCCTCAAATTACATAGCAAGCTAAGGCAAACTTACACAAGGTAATTACATTGATTTTTCTTTTAATTCTATTGGAATTATAGGCCTTTTCCGAAACCATGGCTTCGGCTTCGGATTCGGCTTCAGGCTCCGTCCTCTCGTCTGAAACCCTGGGCGCGTATACGCAAAGCACGCGCAAGTGTCAAAACAAACGCGGGGCCAATCTAGCCTGAACCGATTCCAAAGCCAAATCCAGTCGTTTCGAAAAAAGGGCCGTAGTCTTTGAATCTTGTCCTGCGACTTACCTATAGTTTGGTACAGCAAGAGAAGAAGGAAGCACAGTTGGGAGGCGGTGTGACACACAAATTTGACATATGGGATGCGAAGGAACCTGCCGAGCTTGCCATACGGGAAAAGAATGTAAGCTATAGAGAGGAGTGGGAAGCTGAGACCCATCAACAAGACGGTCAAACCAGACTTAAAGGAACCTTGATCTCGCCAACCAGGAAGACCATGGTACCACTGTTCAATCAAACGTTGTTGGCAGTGAGGATGAGCCACAAACTGTAAGTAAATCACACAAAATCGTAACATTATTATTTACATCTAATAATTGTGTCGTTCATCTGATGTAATAGCGAATTCAACTCAATACACTGGGCGTTTAGCGTACAAACAGAGTTGCACGAGCAAGTCGTCTTCGTGCCACGAACTCGTCAAGCAAAACTCAATGCACTGTTCGTTGTCAAAGGCTTCTTAGCGAACAAACGGAGTTGCACGACCAAGTCGGTTTCGTGCCACGAACTCGTTCAGCAAACTCAATGCACTGGGCGTTATCAAAGGCTTCTTAATAGCGAACAAACGGAGTTGCACGACCAAGTCGGTTTCGTGCCACGAACTCGTCCAGCAAAACTCAATGCACTGGGCGTTATCAAAGGCTTTTTAGCGAACAAACAGAGTTGCACGACCAAGTCGTATTCGGACCACGAACTCGTCCAGCACTTCAATGCACTGGGCGTTGTCATTCTTAGTGTACAAACGGAGTTGCTCGACCAAGTCGTCTTAGGCCACGAACTCGTCCAGCAAAACTCAACGCACTGGGCGTTGTCAAAGGTTTCTTAACGTACAAACGGAGTTGCACAACCAAGTCGTCTATAAGCAAACTCAATGCACTAGGCGTTGTCAAATGCATCTTAACTTAAATGAACACGTTGCCTTGGATTTTTCGAGTTGGTATTTGAAAAGCGTATGTAACCGTTTGTTATAGAATACATATGATTAGAAAGATATTTTAAGGCACCACTGTTCAATCAAACGTTGTTGGCAGTGAGGATGAGCCACAAACTGTAAGTAAATCACACAAAATCGTAACATTATTATTTACATCTAATAATTGTGTCGTTCATCTGATGTAATAGCGAATTCAACTCAATACACTGGGCGTTTAGCGTACAAACAGAGTTGCACGAGCAAGTCGTCTTCGTGCCACGAACTCGTCAAGCAAAACTCAATGCACTGTTCGTTGTCAAAGGCTTCTTAGCGAACAAACGGAGTTGCACGACCAAGTCGGTTTCGTGCCACGAACTCGTTCAGCAAACTCAATGCACTGGGCGTTATCAAAGGCTTCTTAATAGCGAACAAACGGAGTTGCACGACCAAGTCGGTTTCGTGCCACGAACTCGTCCAGCAAAACTCAATGCACTGGGCGTTATCAAAGGCTTTTTAGCGAACAAACAGAGTTGCACGACCAAGTCGTATTCGGACCACGAACTCGTCCAGCACTTCAATGCACTGGGCGTTGTCATTCTTAGTGTACAAACGGAGTTGCTCGACCAAGTCGTCTTAGGCCACGAACTCGTCCAGCAAAACTCAACGCACTGGGCGTTGTCAAAGGTTTCTTAACGTACAAACGGAGTTGCACAACCAAGTCGTCTATAAGCAAACTCAATGCACTAGGCGTTGTCAAATGCATCTTAACTTAAATGAACACGTTGCCTTGGATTTTTCGAGTTGGTATTTGAAAAGCGTATGTAACCGTTTGTTATAGAATACATATGATTAGAAAGATATTTTAAGGCACAAAAGTATCACTCGAAATTGTGTGGTTTTCCTTTTACCTCGTCGACAAACACGGTCGGCCATTTATTGGAGTCAAATTTTTGACTCTCATAAATGGCCGACCGTGTTAGTTCGCAAAGTAAAAGGAAAACCACGCAATTTCGAGGCAAATGTGTGTGAATTATTGTACTACTTTTTAAACATATTTCTAACCATACGCATTTATAACAAACGGTTACAATCGCTTTTCAAAGACCAACTCGACCGATCCATGGCAACGTGTTCCTTCAAAGTCACCTTGAAATATAATTTGTTTCTTTCAAACATAAGAGTATATGCTTACGAACAATAAAAGAATGTTTTTAGTAATTGTTTGTCACGACTTATATGTTTAAAAAATGTATAAAGTTGTTTGGGGGGCTGACTCCGCCTACCTCTTTTGTGACGTCAATCGAGGCAGACTTTGCCTGCAATGCGTATAGTAAACACGCGCGCAAAGTACATGTACGTCCAACTCGTGAGTTGATACATTTCAAAAAGTGTTTTTCTGCATTCAGCAGCAATACACCTGGTCGGCATTGCCGGAAAAAACAAAAAAAAATATTTTGAAACGTACAAACTCACGACTTGGTCCGTACATGTACTTTGCAATTGTGTTTACTCTACAGGCAAAATCTGCCTCGATTGACGTCACGAACAGCGCCCTCTGGGGTCGGAGTCTACTCTTAAATTTGTAAATAACATAAGAACTGATTTTTTAAAACCTTAGTTAACTGTTTATTCACATTCCACACATCAAAACACATTAGTGACAAAAGCTTTATTTTGAAAAAATACCACTTCCAGGTGACTTTAACATTTAGGCCATAATTGTGGCGACGCAATGGTGACGTCATTAGCCAGGGATAACACCCCAAGTTTGGGCGAATTTGTATTTCAGATATCAAAAATTAAATAATAAAGCACAAAATCGCATCCAGGTGTGGCGGTTTTAGTCTTCCACCGTGTTCACTTTTCCGGGACTAAAAATTGACTACTTTTGCTTGCTGTGCGCAGGTGTCGCATGACGTAATGTTACTGTATTTGGTCATTCGGAAAACTGAACACGGCGGAAAGTTGAAACCGCCACACCGGGATCGAGGATGATTAACTGGCAGCTACTTCCAATGTTGCATCATAAACTCGAGTGTAATCCCTGGCTAAACTGAAGGTAACGATAGTAAGACCTCTGACTGGCACCGAACCTTCATTTTGTCGAAACAGACAGACTGCTAAACAAGGTTCTAGATAGCTTAGCTAATCGGTGGAGCGCCAGCACGTTACTCCGGAGGTCGTTGGTTCAAATTCCGCGCTAGGTCATTCTCTTTGTTCAACAACCCAAAATTATATTAGAGGTTGTTATTTACATCCAAAGTTATCATGTTACTATGTACCATCAGTACAATTCGATACTTGGTAAACATTCCAAAAAAGTAAACGATGACTAACTCCATTAAACAAACATATAGAATAGCTTAATAGAAATATACATACCTTCCTCTGTTCAAAGAAAATTGCAGCTTTGACTCTATTTGGCTGACATGTCTGGAGGTCCTCAGACGGATTACTCCATCCATATGGGTCATGGTTAAGAATCAGAGCCTGCTCATTGGAATCTCGCACCTGGTCTAAAAGACCAGCTGCAAAGTCCTCACACTGGTGGGCTAACTCTTGGAACTGGTCGCAGAATTCATACTTTGTCAGAGCGAGTTTACGAAGCTTGGAACAAAGTTCGAATGTTGTACTGAAGGGATCGCTTGATGTTTGTGAGATGTAGGCTTGACTTGAAAGCGCCTAAGGGTGATGAGGACAAATTATTTAAAATGTGTTAAAATGTTTGTCCAAAATAATGTGCAAAATGCAAGCTTAGCTCGTGTATAGTAATAATTCGACATTCAACATTACAAATACTACTCTGTTCAAAAATTTAAAGGCAGTGGACACTATTGGTAATTGTCAAAGACTAGCCTTCACAGTTGGTGTATCTCGACATATGCATAAAATAACAAACCTGTGAAAATTTGAGCTCAATCGGTCATCGAACTTGTGATATAATAATGAAAGAAAAAAACACCTTTGTCACACGAAGATGTGTGTGTTTAGATGGTTGATTTCAAGACCTCAAATTCTAAACTTGAGGTCTCGAAATCAAATTCGTGGAAATTTACTTCTTTCTCGAAAACTACTCTTTACCAAGTCAGGTTTTATGTTAATAATTACTTTGAGTAATTACCAATAGGCCCGGTCACCATGGGGTAGTAATGTGGGAAGCGAATTGAGAAGACCTTTCTACGGGTGTGAAAAGCGTTGTATACAAACTGGTTATTATTATTACAGTAATTATATTCATTTTGGTTTTTACCCATATACACAGATGTGATAGCACTATATACTCAGTACTTTCCCCGAGTTCCATGAAAACAAATCACAGGCATATTACTCGGGTGTGATTCGACAGTGTCATACCAACTGAACCACCGAGATTGCCCGGTGGCTAAAGGCAGTTCTGTATAGTGTATATGGGCTTTATCCCCGATGTAAATTTAAAGGAACACGTTGCCTTGGATCGGACGAGTTGGTCTATTAAAAGCGTTTGAAACCGTTTATTATGAAATGCATGTTTTAAAAGTAGAATATAATGATCCACACAAGTATCACTCGAAGTTGCACGGTTTTCCTTTTACGTCGCGAACTATCACGGTCGGCCATTTATGGGAGTCAAATTTTGACTCCCATAAATGGCCGACCGTGTTAGTCGGGTAAAAAGAAAACCACGCAATTTCGAGGCATATTTGTGTAGATCACTGTATTCTACTTTTACAATATCTTTCTAACCATATACATTTTACAACAAATGTTTACAGAACGCTTTTCAAAGACCAACTCGACCGATCCAAGGCAACGTGTTCATTTAACCATATAGTATAGTCTTTCATTGTTATCCCGGGTTATTTTAGTGCAACTTTGCCTAATTGCAAATTTCAATGTACTGTTTTCGTCACAAACCTTATACAGATTGATCATCCCCACGGAGTTTTCCAAGGTGTGCATCGCAGCTTCGTCACTGTATTCTCCTGGATCTTTAATTCTAGCTCCATACTCCAATAAGATTCGAATGATGTCAAAATGGTTGTGTTGTGCTGCTAAGACCAGGGGTGTAACATCAAAGTGAAAATCGCCGTTGAGAGCACGGCAATTTAGAGCTTCCTAATAGCAAATACATAAACAAAATCTCATAATTTGTTTAGTAAAACTCGTTTGAATTCTAGATCATATTGTTGACTTTACATAAAATGCACTATGTGTAACACTGCGGCACAGAGTTATGTTTGATGAGTATCAACATCATTATTATAAACAATTTACAACATTTTGTTCAAATTAGCACCAAACTGAGACGATGACGTTTCTATTGAGATGTTTAAATTGACATAAAACACTTTATAGATTTCCCGAAATCTATAAACAGTTTTTTTCTTTGTCTTGATTATCAAAAGGAGTGTAACTACATGAAAGCAATCGCACAACATCGGTAAACAGTATTGTCCAAAGGCCCACACTTCGTGTATCACCACTTGTACGAAAAATAACAAACCTGTTTGGCTCAATCGGTCACCGGAGTCGGGAGAAAATAACGGGGAAAAACAACCTTGTTTCCGCACGTTTCGCCGTGTCATGACATGTGTTTAAAATAAATCCGTTATTCTCGATATTGAGAATTGATAATGTTTTCTCAAAAAGTAAAGCATTTCATGGAATAATATTTCAAGGGAAGTCTTTCACCATTACCTTCTGTAAACCCTGTAATTTATTTATATATCTGTGAACTTTAAAAAAATTTCTGTTCAGAAAGTGTCCATTGGCTTTAAGTTTAGTTAAATGTACAAATTCAAAAATGCTGAAATTATTATGCTTAAAACAGCAATGAGTTTTCTGTTCTTGCAACGTCACTTATTATGTTAAGGAACTATATATTATACTGGTTGGATTGCTTTTATATAAGGAATAGGAGTACAAATGGCTGCTTTAATTGTAACATGTTAATATTACTACCCGTTACAACGAGCGACATCAACATTAAATCATTCAATATACTCCGGAAAGGAGACAGAAAAGTATTTGACAGCAGGCGTGAGGTGAAGAAGAAAAAGAATGACGTACGGGTAAATTCTTCTTTTTGATATGCTCACAGATGAGGCGAACACCCTGAACAAACTGCTCGTCAACTGCACGTAATAAAGAATCCCCCAACTGTACGTTGTGATCCAATAGAAGCTGAACGATATCTGAAATAAGAGTTTGCGAAATAAAAGGTAAAGAAACATTCATTTTAAAGCATTGGGTAACATTATATTTAGTCATTCATCAATACTTTCCTTTTTGTAGGTCAACTTACCCGTAGAGAAACTTGTGGTTGTTATTGATATGGTTGAATAATCATTTTAAAGCAATCATGCCATAAGGCTTTGCATCGTTATGTACACAGCGATGGTTTCCATTGTGGAATGCGGCACTCCATAGAAACATCCCTATTATAGACATTTGATATGATTTATGTATTGACCTAAAGTTATGCATGAAAATACACGAGTGTTCACATTGGGTAAATTTGTGAGTTGTGCAGTTATATTATAAATATTTCTTTCCGAACCTGAGTTGCCATTCTGTATGGAGATGAGAAGTGCTGGTCTGTCATCCTGATCAGTACAATTAATGTTAAGATCGGGAGCGTTATCTAAGGCGAATATGATGGCTTTACGATCGCCTCTTTCTACTGCTTGGATAAAAAGACGCTCAACCGATGCAGGGTCGTTGAAGTTGGGTCTCTGCATTGTTGGACTCTCAGCTTTCTCTTTCCTCTGTCAAGCAAAAAAATAATATAATAGATGTTAAATTTGCATCGGGGATAAAGAATATTAATTTTTTGGTTTTTACCCATATACACCGATGTGTGTAGCACTGTATACTCAGTACTTTCCCGAGTCCTGTGAAAAAAATCACAGGCATTTTACTCGGGTGGGATTCGAACCCACGACCCCCGCAATTCTAGAGCAGTGTCATACCAACTAGACCACCGAGATTGCCCGGTAGCAAGAGGCAGTTCGAATCCTATGTTTTAGCAGCGGGTACTGCAAACGATTTAATAGATGTTAAATTTGCATCGGGGATAAAGAATATTAATTTTTTTTTTGGTTTTAAAAAATAATAATAATGTTAACAGAATATGAAATGAAGGATCTTATTGTCTTGTATCTCCGCTTTGTGAGTGTGATGAACCCCAGACGATGTGTCATGTGATAGCTGACTACCCACTCTCTCAGCTTGATGGTGGAATCGAAGTCATTCACCTGGCTGAGGACCTACATGCCAAAATGCTTGGGCCACCCATTCTTAACATTGTGTAAAACCATTCCCTGTCCACTTCCCCCTGACAATAAACAGTGTCTCCCCCGCCAAGAAGACCGCCAGTTTGAACCAACATTTAAAGGGGACAGGGGGCCCAACGAGATATGGCTGGGATTGTAGCTGTGAACTGGCTTACCGCTTCAAAACAAGATCAGCATTGTCTGATGCATGTGAACATTCATTTGATATTATACTCAACAAACTTAAGGTGTTAGACATTTTAATACCAGGAGACAATTATTATAACGAGGTTTTTAAACAAGCATGTTCGTAAATGAAGATTACTTAATTTAATCTGCTGCAAAATAGCAACAAAGTGATTGCTCCTTTGCAGATTAAAAAGGCATGTAAATTGATTTCCCTAAGGACATTCGTATTAATATGGTGAAGCTGTGTATTCGGAAGTGTTGAAGTATCCAGCCTTTTTACTTCGTTTTTTTTGTTTACCCATTTTGCTCGTTGTCATGAGCTCAAAACAAAATGATTAATTCAGTAAAGTTCCTTTGTCAAAAGCAGAAAATAAAATGTCTGTTACTTTTTCGACACTGATATTAAATACTCGTTATATGTTTAATCTTTGAAAATTGAGTAAAGGTGGAAATGTATTTTGTTCTGTATAGTATTGTACTACCCTAAACAAGTTTTTGATTAAATTCCGAAGAATCCTATCAACAGATTAATGACAGTTAAACGAAGGAGACATTAATTGTAATAATATAATATTACATGATGTGAATAGTGATATGATGAGAATTCCACGTGAAATTATTACCAGTAAAATTTGAACTCAATTGGTCATCGAAGTTGCGAGATAATAATGGAAGAAAAATACACCCATGTCACACGAAGTTGTGTGCATTCAGATGCTTGCTTTCGTGACCTCAAATTCTAAATCTGAGGTCTCGAAATCAAATTCGTAGAAAATTACTTCTTTCTCGAAAACTACGTTACTTCAGAGGGAGCCGTTTCTCACAATGTTTTATATTATCAACTCTCCATTAATCGTTAGAAAGAAAGGTTTTGAGTAATTACCAGTAGTGTCCACTGCCTTTAAGTCATTACAAATAAACTAGGCCCTCGGTCACCATAGCGTTTTTTAAAGAGGTTCCGGCACAGCTCAACCTTCATCTTGAAGGCCTAAATAATTATGAAAAAAAGGTCAACGATTGTTTTTCCTTTCAGATAATATTCCGGTATCAACACTTTTGGTGGTTGTAAATGAAAACAATTGTTCAAGAAGGGTTATCAGCTGTCGGGATAAAACTGTAAGGTTAATGTAACTCAAGCGGAATAACTACGATCAAATACTGTCAACAAAACCATCTGGAGGATAGGTTTAATAATGGATACTTGTTATAAGAGAAAGTTAAACTGAAACGACTGATGCAATGGTTCATTACTTGTAGTTCAACAGTATTTATTAGCACATACCATTAGTCTGTAATATGTATTGAGAACACAGTTCCATAAACCAGACAGTCTAGAGTCAGTAATATAAATGGCAACATGGCACTTATTAAATTATCAATCAAAAAGAATCAATGTTACCCAATGATTAGCCACCTGCTAAAAAGCATGACGTCACGCGTCCAATAGACTTTGTGATGAGTAAAATCTAAAATCTGTTTTACTTCTTAAAATATATTTGATTTGTTTTGTTCGTTTGGCAGTTCAGTTTAGGCTTTCTGTGTACACAATAACAGCCAAGTTCCTGGTATTAAAGGGACCCGGTGTGGCGGTTTCAGTCTTCCGCCGTGTTCAGTTTTCCAGGTGACGTAGTCGGACATATCATCACGTTGTTCGAACGGTTTTAGCTTTCCGGCGTGTTCAGTTTTCCGGGTGACCTGTCAGATACCGCCGCGAGTACCCTGGCGAGTACTGTAGTTCTCTCAGCAGTGACCCCAAATTGTTTATTATTACAATTATTTTCTGTGTAGTCACATAATCTCTTGCCCCATCTTTACATGTATTCATGGGTACAACTTTAGGCAGGTCACACTCTGCTTACATAAAAAAACAACTCATAAGATCCACGCGTTTGCCGCTAGTTGTACTCGACTCGTGGACGCCGCCATGACAGCTACCGGAGGGTAACGGATGACTCAATACGGCACTAACAATGGACTACCTTCGCTTGCTGTGCGCAGGCATCGCATGACGTAATGCTACCGTATTTGGTCATTCGGAAAACTGAACACAGCGGAAAGTTGAAACCGCCACACCGGCTATGTGTTCCCTCTAGCAATGACTGAAAGGCAGTGGACACTATAATTGGTAATTACTTGAAAAAAAAAATTATTTGCATAAAACCTTACTTGGTAAAGGAGTAATGGGGATAGGTTGATAGTATAAAACACTGTGGGAAACAGCTCCCTCTAAAGTAGCGTAGTTGTCGATAAAGAAGTAATTTTCCACGCGTTTGATTTCGAGACCCCGGAAGTAGATTTTAAGGTCTCGAAATTACGCATCTAAAAGCACATAACTTCGTGCCAAGAGTGTTTTTTATTCTTTCAGTATTATCTCGCAACTTCATCAACCAATTGAGCCCAAATTATCACAGGTTTGTTATTTTATGCATATGTTGAGATTCACCAACTGTGAAGACTGGTCTTTGACAATTTCCAATAGGGTACAGTGTCTTTAAGCGTTTTTAGCTGAATGGGGGGAACTTCAAGATGCTTCAAACTGATAAGATCTTTATCATTATTTCCAAAAGGCAAAATTTACTCACATAGATTAGGGTTCATTGGACAGTAAGGAAACCATTTCCAATAAAGAAGTATTTACAGGAAAACATAGAAATGTGAACCGAAATGTTAAAGGCCACCTTTTGGTAATTGTCAAAGACCAGTCGTCTCACTTGGTGTATATCATTATTATGCATAAAATAACAAACCTGTGCAATTTTGACTCAATCGGTCGTCGATGTTGCGAGAAAAAAATGGAAGGAAAAAAAACCTTTTCGCACAAAGTGTGTGCTTTCAAGTTGTAATCAAGGAAACATGAAGACAACTCCAGTTTGAAACAATCGTATAAATCGAATCAAGTCGACAATGACAATACGGCTCCTTTAAACATAGGTTGATGAAAGCCAATCAGAAACCGAAATACCAATTTGTACAATTTTAATGATTATATTGTTTACCGTCACCAGTTAAATTTTATTTAAATGGTAATACTGAATGGTGTCGACAAGCTGCATGACAGTAAACACTTTACCATAATGCGGTACGAATATAGTGAATAAAGGAAAATAGTTTTGTGTTCATAAAATTCTGCGAATTTTATAGGCGTAACACTTTACAAACAATTATCGGAAGTTTATGAAGTGACGTTTGTTTGGCAGATTGTCTCAATGCAATAAGTATCAACGATTTCTTTCGGTTAACTGTTACAAACAAAATGTATAAAATGCATAGTTCATAAAGACAAATCTTCATTAAAAGGTTAGTTGTCAACATGTTCAGTGGATCGATTGAGCAGACCCCGCGTCTGAAGCTGTGCCTGTAAAACGACTCGGATATAAACTAGAAATCAAGGCAAACAATTAGAATGGGTCATCTTGGAAACCTGTGACATGTTTACTTAACTTCTTCTACAGACAGCTATTTTTGGTTGTCAGGATAATTTATTTAATAATATCAATTATATACTTACTTTGTAAATCTATGGATCAATGTTAGTAATTGATAACCAATGCACCGATGACGTTCAAACTTTGATATGTTGTTAAACTGCACTGTTAATTAACGTCTATATTAGAAACAATCCCCTGTACTAACCTAACACTAAGACAAGCAATCCTTAGCAAGGCGCCCGGAACGTGGTGAAGACGAGCAAATAACTCCTGCAGATTTACTCTTGAAAATACCACGGTCAAAAATGCAATCACATGGAGTGTGTTTATATCCAAAGGCAAAATCGGTGTGGTGTGTGAACCTCTTTATCGGCGTCTGGCTGTACGGTTATCATTTCTTCACATTGCTTGTGGCAAAGTTATATGGTCGTCTTCTTAAGAACAGTATGAATAATATCACCGTAATCCAGAATGAATGTTACACTTTGGAACGAATACTTGATTACACAAAGTCAGCCCTGTTGTCCAACTCTTACGACAGTGCATAGAGTAAGGACAGAGACAGTGAATGCGCAATGCACACGATTTAATAATCCAGTATGTGGGTTCCATTTGACAAGTACACCAATGTTCGTATCACTCATCCATTCGTACTGTATAAGCGTAATAAAGGGCAGTGTTATTTGGGGACAAAAGTTGAACGTGCCAATAATCGAGCTATGTTTCTATAACCTTCTATAGCTACACAATCACACAATGTCCCTGAACTGTTGTGCAGACTGCCGACAATACTGTATCACTTCAAGAGTCGTGATGTTGCAAATGATTCAACTCTGTTCTTTTACAAAAATTACTCGAAATAAACAGAAAGTCTCCTTCACCTTCGGCAGAAAAGTTGGAAAGTTATAGACGGACTCATAATACACTAATAAGAGCTGCACAAACCGCCCTCAACACACAACCAGACGTTCAGCTACAATATGTTATATATGAATAAAACGTAGTGAACTTTTATGGCTGGTTTCATTTAAGAAATAGACCGGAAAAGGTAGAGTAAAGAAGTTCAGAAGCGGGACGATCCCGTGGTTAGAGTAAACGAGGTTGACGATGTGCGAGTTCGTGATGGACAGATTTGTACAGTTAAACAATTATTATGAATTTCAACTATTCCGTTGTATATGTGTTCACAACCAAAAGAGACACTCTTCACCAGTTTGGGAGACACAGTTAAAGGAACACGTTGCCTTGGATCGGTCGAGTTGGTGTTTGAAAAGCGTTTGAAACCGTTCGTTATAAAATGCATATGATTAGAAATAAATTTTAAAAGTAGAATATAATGATCCACACAAGTATCACTCGAAATTGCGTGGTTTTTCCTTTTACCTCGTCGACAAACACGGTAGGCCATTTATGGGAGTCAAACTCTAACTCCCATGCATACATGATGGCCGAACGTGTTAGTTCGCAAAGTAAAATAAAAACCACACAGTTTAGAGGCAAATGAGTGTGGATCATTGTGTTCTATTTTTAAAACATCTTTCTAACCATTTTCATGTCGTAACAAACGGTTGCATACGCTTTTCAAAGACCAACTCGTCCGATCCAAGGCAACGTGTTCCTTTAAAGTGTTATTTCAGTGGTGTGGGTTTGGGCTTCTACATCCACAACAAACCTTGCAAACAATTCTTGTATTTAGACATACAGTTTTTATAAACACGTATTCATAAATACCTCAGACAGTTTCGCTACCCTATTAGTGGAGAGCGCGTCACGTGGGTGTGTATAAACCTTTGTTTATGACCAGTAAAAACTGTTGAAACATTGGCGTGACACGCGAGCTTGCACCTGTGCTTATAAGACAGTTTCTTCATTCCTATTGGTCGAGAGCAACGGCCGGGACAGCTGTGTCACATCACGCGATACGCGCGACGCGCACATCATTCCCTTGTAAGGAGTTGTTTACCCGAGGGCGGCGGAGGGCCTTACCATTTCATAGCTGGAGGGGGGTTGTGTTGAAAGAAGTCATTGAACAATTATAATGTTTGTATTTATTTTACTTTTTGACCAAAAGTGGTGATGTTTGTGACCGAAAAGGTATTTATAAATGGGAATCAAAGTGTGTTGAATCGGTTTTCAACTACTCGTTTAAACCCGCTGAGGCCTGGTTCTTGATAATTTACCTCGACTTCGTCTTGTTAAAATTATCAAGAGCCAGGCCTCGTTGTGATTAAACCACTTGTTGAAAACCTCTTCACTGCACATTGATTCCCTTTGATTGGTCAGACCTACAACTTATCTGTCACTGATGTACCCCTTTTTACAGTCCACCCCCCCCCCATTACCAGAGGAACTAAACTAACCAAACTAGTTGAACTATAGATAGATACCACTAACTTGTTTAACCTGTATAATTGCTGACGATATCAATTATACATACATATATTTTCATAAATAGGTTTTCATGAACCAGAAATGATTGTTTTTGTAATTTATCCATGTATATTAAAGGCAGCTCCCTCTGAAGTAACGTAGTTTTTGAGAAAGAAGTAATTTCTCACTAAAATATTAGCTGATGTCTCGACTTCAAGCACCTCAAAGTACACAACTTCGTGTGCCAAGGGTGTTTTTTCTTTCTTTAATCTCTCGCAACTTCGAAGACTAATATTTATTGAGCTCAAATTTTCACAGGTTTGTTATTTTATTCATATTTTGAGATACGCAAGTGGGAAGACTGTGCTTTAATAATAATAATAATGATGAACATTTCTAGTGCGCCATGTCTGTCAATGACAAGAACTCTGCTAATACACAATGACACAAGACAACCAAAAGTTTGGAGGCTATTG
The DNA here is from genome assembly GCF_902459465.1 of Asterias rubens. Taxonomy (NCBI): domain Eukaryota; kingdom Metazoa; phylum Echinodermata; class Asteroidea; order Forcipulatida; family Asteriidae; genus Asterias; species Asterias rubens. The sequence goes on along the minus strand of NC_047080.1, from coordinate 5,994,628 downwards.
TTTCCGAAATACTAAAGGTGTCCAGTGCCTTTAGGCTGATTCGAGATTAACTATATATATTTTTACGAATCTTAAACAAAAACCTTATAGAGAATGGAACAATTTACCTGCTAATATTAAAATGTCTACTAGTCTGCAACAATTTAAAAAAATAGTCAAATGCCACCTTGCCACAAAAGCCACCTCTAAGGAAGCATAGCTTGGGTTCCTTTTTGGTTTCATTTTGTTATATTATTTATCGATCTAATTTAATTTAACTTAATTTTTAATTTAAAATATTTGTTTTTCCTATTCTATTTATTTTTCCTGTGTTCTCTTGCTTTGTTTTTCCTTGAATCATCTTTTTGCCCTTGACTAGGTTCGTCTGTTTTTTGTAAGGACCCCAATGGAAATAAGTCTAAGTTATTGGCTTTTTTGGGCTATCCTTGGATAATTTTCTGCAGTATTTCTATCTTGTTTTTTTTTGTCTTTTCTCCTGTTGTTATGTACATGTTTGTATTTTGAGTATGTTCTTGCTGTATTTTTATCCGAATAAATTCAATCAATCAATCATAGGTAAAGCTACCTCTCAAAAGTCTTGAGCTAAACCACATTTTGTCCTTTAATTAGAAAATATCTCTATGTAAATAGAACTGAACAATTATTATCTGAGATAAATGTACATTGCCCTGAGTTGATCATGGTTGATCTATTATGGGTACGTGTGTGTACGCTTTTAGATTCCACTGACCTTGTCACTTGCAGATGCATGGGCGTCAAGGCTTCCAAGTAATTCTGCCCATGGGAAATCTCATCAATGACCTAATCTTAGCAGTCATTATTATTATACAGAATTATGAATAACTATAACTGTAATCACCGGGTAATTGGTACAATGCTAATGACAATTTTTCGCAGTTTAAAGAATGGAGTTGTGCTTTGATTAAATTATATGTTATGCTTGACTACCGACCTTATTATATTTTAAACATATCGTTTTTATTCTAATCGATGGTTATGAAATAACGATTAAACCTTGAAGGTTGTCGTTTTTTCTTTCATCAAATTACTTGATTAATTTAATTATAATATGCAATCCAGCGTTAACGGTTTGCCAACGTAGTGGTGACATTTAGCTTTATAGTTAGGTGAGGTTTGTGATAGCACCATGTGTGTAAATCTGTTTTGAGTGGTGTGACAACTCAACGTTTCGATCAGTATGCTCTGATCGTCTTCATGAGAAAGAAGTAGTTTTCCACGAATTTGATTTCGAGACCTCATAATTAGATTGTGAGGTCTCGAAAACAAGCACCATGAAAGCACAAACTTCATGTGACAAGGGTATTTTATCTTTCAACTTCGATGACAATTTGTTGTGTTATTTTATGCATATGTTGAAATACACCAAGTGAGAAGACTGTTCTTTAACAATTACCACTAGTGTCAAGTATCTTTAAAATCCAGAGTTAAAAAGGTGCTTCAATGCCGAGCAGAAACTCCTAGCGAAGAAAACTCAAAAGTGAATCCGAAATTGATCTTAATTACATTGATTGAACTTTCCCTAAAATTAAATAAATTCAGCACACTAATAAGATTCCAGATTTGGATGCGTTAAGTGGAAATGGACATTCTTGCATGTTGACTTTAATCATCGAGCTTCTTATTGAACCACAAATTGACACGACACTATAATGGCCAACAACCAGAACCATTCATTAAAGTAGACACGCCTCACTTCAGCATATTCTGTTACCCTCATTACAAAGATCGGTAACCAACAAAGAAATAACTCACTTAGAACAAGAAATTGCCTTGAATACTATTATCTAACTTGGACTAACAACATTAACATCTTGTCAATTATTGTCAACTCTACTGATGTTCATCACGTATGATACATTTCACTGTAAACTATCTTAAAGACACTGGACACTATTGGTAATTGTCAAAGACCAGTCTTCTCATTTGGTGTAATGCATAAAATAACAAACCCGAAATTCTTTTAGCTCAACTGGCCGTCGAAGTTGCAAGATAATAATGGAATAAAAAAAAAAAAAACAGGTCACACGAAGTTGTGTGCTTTTAGATGCTTGATGTCGGGACCTCAAAATCTAATTCGTGGAAAATTACTTATTTCTAGAAAACTACGTTACTTCAGAGGGAGCCGTTTCTCACGGTGCTTTATACTATCAACAGCTCTCCATTGCCTGTTACGGTGTCAGTTTTTAAGCTGTCCACTGCCTTTTAAACAAAGAACTATCCCTTTAACTTGCACACACATGGTTCCTGAAATTTAAACAAAGCATCCACAACGTACTAATGAGTTTTCATTACTGGTGTAATACAAATTATTTTTGTATCAAATTATATCTCAAAAGAAGACTTTGTAAAAGGAAAAGCATTGTTACCATCAATAACAAGATGAAAAGAAGTTACATTTTCGCTTTGTATTGTATTATAAAATTTCTGATTAAGCATTGTGGTATTATTACTTATCCCTATACGTGCTTTGTTTTATTTTAATATAATTAAATAAAAGTTCAAGTTAAACTAAACGTAGTGTGGTATGAATTAAACCATGAGCAATTTCCAGCTTTATGGATGAGATGCAATCGACCATGAGGTTTCCTCATGCTCGATTCCCTCGACAAGAAATGAGATGAAGTGGAAGAATGATGTGATCTCAAATGGATCCCTCAAGGGGAGGAGCAAATAATCTCAGACAATGACATTGAATCGAGCAATCACGGAAAAGGGAACCATACTTCACTAACTACAAGGTCAATGACCGCAAAGGGGGTGTGACGCCTCAATAAATTCCGGCTGAATCTTATAGCTGCTTGGCATTGTAGATTTAGGAACTTCTGCTATAAGATGTAAATCCGTATTCATAAATACCTCAAACAGTTTCGCCATTCCTATTGGAAACGGGCCTTTATCGCAAGGCCATAACCCTGCAGTTTAAGAACTCATCGCTACCTTTTTATTCCCTTATTAAATGGACCAGCATATTGGTTCTCACTTTTAATTACAACGAATAACAGGGTTTATTTGCAGTGGACACTATTGGTATTTTATACTCAAAATAAATGTTAGCATAAAATCTTACTTGGTAACGAGAAATGAGCAGAGGTTGGTAGTATACAACATTGTGGGAAACGGCTCGCTCTGATGGGATAACGTAGTTTTTTAAGAGAGAAGTAATTCCTCACTAAACCTATCTGAATTGATTCGAGACCTCAGCTGATGAGGTTTTAAAATCAAATATCTGAAAGCACACAACTTGTACGACAAGAGTGTGTTTACTTCTCTTGCAACTTCGACGACCAATTGGGTTCAAATTTTCACAGTTTTTGTTTTGTTTTATGCAGTTGTACTATTGAGACACAGCGAGTGAGGAGACTGGTCTTTGACAATAACCAAAGTTGTAAAGTACCTTTAAACACGTGAAGAGTGGAATAGTATAATCTGTATGGGATATGTCAGAAAAGTGAAATACACCTTCAACGAGAATTGAATTAAAGTATCAGTTGGTCATTTTCTACCCAATATTTCAACTTTAATGAAACAATTAGGCCTAGTGTTGATGCAAAGTGTGCTAAGGATCATGGATGTATGTCATCAAGTATTCATTCGGTTATAATTACTTTACACTGTAGCGATAAAAGCGATGCTTATTAAAATAATATTATACTTAGGAAAAGTGACACTACAAGGTGCACGACCGACTTGTAATTGTAGACTGTTGAAAGAGAAGTCTAAACTTGTTCTTACTAAGAACACAGCGGGTAACATAAATAAAAACAAACTGATATAAACGAACTCATACTGTAAAGCGTGTTGGGATGTAGGACTGAGTCAACGTATAAGTATTTAGAAATGTTCACATTAGACGTGTTTACGTGTCGTTTGTTTTTACTGTTGAGAAAATAAATCCGCCAATCCCATTCTTAAATTTAGGACGCGTTCAACTATGGGGTGCAAACAATTACAACGTTTGCGCGAAATGCGTACAACTCAGGGTACGAACCACCAAGCAACACACCTCAAACCGTTAGTGTGTGAACAACGCAAATGTTTGCGCAACGTTCATTTGAAACATTATTACATGATGGATTGTACATTTTTGCCCGTCTTGTGTTTTTGGAGTTGTTGTTGATGTTTTGTTCTGAATTGCAAATAACAAACTGAAAAAATACTATTTCAACCTATTTGGGCTTAATTTGTCACCAAACGGATGAGAAACACAAATAATTCAAGAAAAGTATATGTTACATAGAATCGTGTGCTTCCAGATGTATGACGAAAGCGTCTTACTGTTCTAAAGATAACATGGATAGTTCACTCTGACAAATCAACGAGCAGTAGTAAGTGAGCAGCTCCCTTAGTTTATTTGTATAGAGGTACAGACTTCCATGTTTAGCTTAATTAACGACATTCTTGCTCATTAGGGGAAGGTTTACTAGAAAAAGGGATAATGTTTGGTACAACTATAACAAACCACCGCGAGTTCTACGTCACAAAAACCGTCATTTACCGGAACTAATTCCAAAAACCGTCAGTTACCGGCACTAATTACAAAAACGTTACAACTGACAAGTCAAATTTAAACTATATGTTTCTAGAATACTGAATGATTCATTTCGATAAGTTGGGTTTGTTAATAATAATAATGAGCAATTCTCGATAGTTAATGTATATAAATGACAACTGATGGTTTCGTTTTACAAATTTCAAATACTCACCGTTATATTGCAACCAAATAAAGTCCGACCAGCGGGCACGTCAAATTATCGCAAAACTCCTCCCTAGAAGTTACAACTTGTACTTATTAAACGTCTATAGCAGAAAGGGTTATGACGAGTAGCTTCTAGCGGAAAGTCTACACCCAGTCTAAAGTTTCAATGAACCTTATCATCAACTTGGTAAATGTCCTTCAACTGAACTCTTCAATATCACTACTTTGTTCTTATACGACACGTCCGAATGAGGTAGATACACCTCTCAATGCCGATATAGTTAAAGAATACACACAGCAATAACAAGCAATGTATATCATCGGTAATGGAGCGTATTAAAATTGAACGCGTGTGTCGTATCTCTTAGGAAAACGCTCCAGAGAGACCTGTGGTCACGTTCAATGAATTTCACTTCCAAGGAAACAATTTCTGAATATCGGGATGGATTTCATTGTACTGGTTTGTGCAGGTATTAGGAACAGTGAATGCAACTGTTATTTAGATCAAACCAAACATTGCCGCTGGGTACATGTTACATATGAAAACGTAACTACAATCGTTCAAGAAGGGTTGTTGGTACAGTTTTTTCAGTGATAATATTATAAATTGTTCAACCGGGACTTATATCTAATTATTTTAGTTAGACCTGTTAATAAAAATGTCCTTTATTGTAGATCGTTAATTTGAGTTCTTTTCCCCGCCCACTCCCATTTTCCCCGCCCTTCTCTCTCCCCGCCCCCTCTCTATAGACCTTTCTTTTGCAGCGTCACAGCCCGAAATGCAAATAAAGCAAGAAAAAGCCAACAATGCAAATCAAGAAAAGATCGCTACTGTTTATAACAATGGTACAAAACATTTTAAAAATTGTGTTGATTTTGTTAAAAACAATCAACTAATCATGAGAGATGTATTAATTAGTTGAAAGCTTGCAGAAAATGTTGAACTTTGTTAAAACATATGTTTTTACGAATGAGTGTTTTACTAACATTCGGCCGACCATGCCAACCAAGGCGGTTTGTTTATCAACAAAAGAAAGTTATATTCAGAAGCCTGAGTTGAAATTTAGAGTAAGATCAAATCATAAGAATCAGTGACACGTGAGATTGAACATGAGCCACGAGCGCCATTTTACGTTTCGGGTTTTTTTTTTCTTCAAACGCGTCAACGATAAATAGTTGTATTTATTATTAATTCAATTAAAAACATCATGTTATGATGATGGGTTTGACTGCTGTTCTAGCGAATGGTGGCTTTTGATCAAACAAAAACACAACTGCATGACATTGAATATTTTCTATTCTTCTCGCCCTGTTATAATGATTCAGTTATATAGGCTAGCCAGTACCTTACTTGGCGTCAATTATTCCAGCATCAAATTAACCAAAATACATCTGCATAAGTGTAAGTGTAATGTCATTAAAGGAACTGGACAGTTTTGGTAATTACTCAAAATAATTATTAGCATAAAACATTACTTGGTAACGAGTAATGGAGAAAACACTGTGTTTGAGGAACGACTCCCTCTGAAGTAACGTAGTTTTTAAGAAAGAAGTAATTTCTCACTAAAATATTTGAATTTAATTTCGAGACCTCAGAATTAGATTTTGAGGTCTCGAAATCAAGTATCTGAAAGCACACAACTTGTGCAACAAGGGCGTTTTTTCTTCCCTTATTCTCTCGCAACTTCGACGACCAATTGAGCTCAAATTTTCTCACGTTTGTTATTTTATGCAAACGGTTATGTTGAGATACACCAAGTGAGAAGACTGGTCTTTGACAATTATCAATATTGTCCAGTGTCTTTCAACCACAAGGGAATGAGTCCCGGAGTCATGATTGTTACCTTCAATTAAAGGAACACGTTGCCTTGGATTGGTCGAGTTGGTCTATAAAAAGCGTTTGTAACCGTTTGTTATAAAATGCATGTGGGTAGAAAGATGTTGTAAAAGTAGAATACAATGATCCACACAAACATGCCTCGAAACTGCACGGTTTTCCTTTTACCTCGTCGACTAACACGGTCGGCCATTTATGGGAGTCAAATTGTTGACTCCCATAAATGGCCGACCGTGTTAAGTTCGCAAAGTAAAAAGAAAACCACGCAATTTCGAGGCATGTTTGTGTGGATCATTGCATTCTACTTTTACAACACCTTTCCAACCATATGCATTTTATAAAAAACGGTTACAGACGCTTTTTATAGACCAACTCGTCCGATCCAAGGCAACGTGTTCCTTTAAGATGACTCACAGTGAACACAATGACATAGTTCTCCTATCAGTCTCCTATGAAAAAAGGCATTTCAATGATGTTCTGCGGCCAGCATGTAAACAGAAACATCGAAGATTGATTGCATATTAGCCTAATAATTATACTAATTGAAAAAGATGATGTTGGCATGGTTTCCTTATAATACGTGTTGAAACATGGCATCCATGAACTGCTCCGATTGCAATATCACACATGTGATAAACATTAACCAAACAACAATTTTGGTTGACGGCTAACAAAAATTAGGCCGTAAAATAACTCTCCCCGACATATAATTTTCTGGGAAAACAGCAGAGGTACGTAAAACCTGATAAGGTAAATAATGACAGTTTGCATCGATAATCTAATAAGCATTGTTTACAGCACTTTGATTAAAGGCACTGTACACTATTGGTTATTACTCAAAATGATTGTTGGCATAAATACTAACTTGGCAATGGGGAGCTGTTGGTAGGTATAAAACACTGTGCGAAACGGCTCCTTCTAAAGTACGCAGTTTTCGAGAAAGGAGAAATTTTCCACGAATTTGATTTCGAGACATCAAAATTAACCCTCAAACAAAGAGACCTTAGAGCTGTAAAGCGGGAAACAAATTACAAAGCCACGTTGAAGAACTGCCAAAACCATCACATCCTCTACAAAACCCTTATCATACTTCATTTGGGATTGGTGTACTTTCTGAAATGTGAAACGGACTCCCTGGTCAATCTTCATTTTCTACAAATAATATAACACTTTAATCACGGTCACGAGACATTTGATCGATGACATCCCCAAACCACCGCTTTGTAAAGTAGTATATACATTCAATGGAGCGTATAACCATCACATTGAAGTAGTTTATAAACATTCAAAATTCCAACGAATGATCAATATAAATGAAGTGTAATGGTGACAAAATAAATGCGCTCACTCACTGAAAAATAAAATGTACTTTAAAGCAATCGCACAACATCGGTAAACAGTATTATCCAAAGGCCCACACTTTGTGTATCACAACTTATATAAAATAACAAACCTGTGAAAATTTAGGCTCAATCGGTCATTGAAGTCGGTAGAAAATAACAGGAAAACCCACCCTTGTTTCCGCACGTTTCGCCATGGCATAGCATGTGTTTAAAATAAATCCGTTATTCACGATATCGAGAATTGATAATATTGTTTTAATGTTTTCTCAAAAAGTAAAGCATTTCATGGAATAATATTATTTCAAGAGAAGTCTTTCACCATTACCTTCTGTAAACCCTGTAAGTTTTATGCAAATCTGTGAACTTTTAAGTTGTGTTCTGTTCAGAAAGTGTCCAATGGCTTTAACAAAGTGTAAATTTTAACCTGAAAGGACTGTGGTTCAAATTAAAGCATGCCCTAAATAAATCATATTGAACGTTTTGCGGGAAGTTTTGTGGGGCCATTTTGGTTGTTTGCCTTTTGTTTGAATTACCGTAACAAAGAAAACAATGAAAACAAGAATCATAGCACTTTTAACTCCCATCAAAAGCTATTAATATAGTTAAGAGAAACAACAAAACAGCCCAACAGTCCAAACAACGGTTTGCGCCCAATCCGTGTCAAAACACAACTCGACGAAACCAAAAGAAACTGGAAGAAAACGAAGAAACTTCGACAATAATTATAGGAGCTGCAAACTACATTACATTGATTGCCATTCACATCCTAGTGAACCTAACTCGTTCTTTAATATCGGATACCGGAACGCAACTAAGATGTGACCTTCTCCAACAAAACGAGCAAAGAGTCGGAAATGTAGATTTTGGTATTATGAAATCTGCATATCAAGAGCTTTCCAATGATATATACCACTTGAGGGTATCTAACTCAATACAAAGTTACAGCCTTGGAAAGTCATGGAGTCTCATCAAATAGTACAGAATGGTTTTGGAGATAATGACGCCAAATAATTCAACACCTACAAAAGGTAGGTTTTGTTTTCTTACGGCCATGTTGTGATTAATTTGTTCTCTTCAAATGTTCACGAAGTACACAAAAAGACATTAGCAATGACAATACGTCTTAAAGGAGCAGTCGTTCCACTGAAAATGTAAATGTAACGTTTTAAAGGAGCAGTCGTTCCACTGAAAATGTATATGTAACGTTTTAAAAGAGCGGTCGTTCCACTGAAAATGTATATGTAACGTTTTAAAGGAGCAGTCGTTTCACTTAAAATGTATATGATTTTACTTATCAGTAGGCAATTCATCTGATGAGAGAAGGTCGGTGTACTTACTTTTTTCGACTTTTTGGAGGGCTTACTTTCCTGAAAGACTTCATCCTCCGAAGACTCACTATCATCCTCATCTGAATCTGAAGAATCTTTGCTCTCTTCATCTGTTTCTTCAACTTCTTCCGCTGCCAACAAACCTAACTCAATCGTAGACGACATTTTGGTTAACTCACTTGAACTTTAAAAAATGTTCAAAATAAGTTCTTCCCCAAGAGTCTTGATTCTTGTAGGATTTGTTCGTTTACATCCAGTAATCTGTTGTACGTAATAAACCCCAATGGGGTCCCAAAGGAGATTAAAGTCAGTCCTACAGTACCACTGTCTCTCAACCAACTGAAAACCAACACCAATACAACCCTCATCAAGTCAGCTAAATCTCCACAGCTGAGCTAAGACAAAGGTGTACCGATAACACCTTTAGCAAAAGTCTTTAAAGAGTAATGTGTTGCCATTTAATAGTTGGATGCTCGTATAATTCCGACGGGATGAAAAAAAAGTCCCTCAACCTTTACAGACTTTCCAAAGGGAACAATCGCCGGAACAAAGTCATGCATACAACTGTATACCAAAATACACATTAAAAGAAACCCATATACAATTTTCTTCATCAATGATCTAGAATATTCTTATCTGAATTCATTCTAAAACAAAAATAATATTTCAAGAAATCTCGATATGTCCCCCTCCGGAAAGGGAACATTTTCAACAAATAAACACATTTTGTAAAGTATAACCATTTTGGAGTCTATAAATAGAGTTGGGGATAGTATTAAGGTGCTATTACAATTTGCCACATTGGTGCGCGTCAACCCGCTAAAAGTATTCTTCACTCGTTTACTTTCTAGAAAATGAAGTCACACTTTGGCCGACGTTTCCACGGATATGACGGTGGCGCGTAAATTAAAGTTGTCACCACGGGTGATTCGCGCCACTATCCGAAGGACGATGTTTGGTAATGGGGGGATCAGGCCTTATGTAATATTATCCAATCTTGTTATAAGTCAGTTCAGTTGCTGAAGGGGAATTTTATGTAAATATTTTCATAATGAGAGATTAAACTGTGTGAAATCAGCAGAGCACCTTGTCAAATGAGGCCAACATGTATGAGAAGCTCTTTATTCGAGATTTATACACATTGTCCGAAAACATCTCAATGCATAACATCAATTAGGAGCATGAATTTTTTTAAGCTTTGCATGGTGTGGAGAAATAAGGAGAACTATAAATAACCAGTAAACATGCAGAGCCAACACTGACCCTAAGAGATTTACACATGGTTGTACCCGCAAGTTCACTATTTATGTATAGTTTCTTCTTATTTAGGAGCATATATTTTTTATGATGAACTTTTCAGCTGCTCGGGAAAGAGTGATGTACGAACTAATAATTGGATTGGGGTTTGTCTCTTGTGTTCCATACAAGTTGACATGTATTCGTCTCTGTACTCGGTCTCGCACTCGATCTGAACTGTACTGACAGAGTGAAGAGTTAGTGTTTGCCTGATTGCTTTTCCTAAGTTGAATACATGTATATTTATATTTGTTTTCCAAAAGAAAATACAGTTCTTCTTCTATAATGTTGATTCACTAAGACCGGAACACTTTTGATTAGATTGGTACACTGCAATCGTATAAAGTATTGCCAATAATAACACCATACGCAGTAAGTATACACTTCACATTTCTTATGACTCGTGTGAATCTCACTCATGGGCCAAGGCAACATTCGAGAGTTAAGATCCTATTGGTCACACATCCCATCGCTCATCATTGCAAACTATTCATTTTGGCAAACAACTGTCCATAATTCTCTCTCGGTCTTAAGAATTGAAACAACATTTGTGTTTCTCTTCACTAAACTTAACACATTTTCTATACAACTTCACTTTGCAGATGCAGGTTTTGTTGAAATTGCGTGTAGTTTCATACGATAAGTTCATCTGATCCAAGATAATGTTTTATATTGAAATGACTTCAATGACATGTGCGTGAGATTCCTTGAATCCGATAATTAAAAGAATGCCATTGTAAACACGCAATTCCCCCATAAAAGCCATCTCTATCACCCCTTTACTTTACTCATAATACCATTGAGAAAGGGGTAAACTAGACCCACGATGTCTTTGGAGACAGGAAGAAGATGAGAAACTGCTGAATTAAGTCGCAGATGTCTTGGTCAGTGTTTTCATTATCCCACGTGTGAAAACCATTGGGAATTCTTCAGGGCGCGTGAGCATCATCACGTATAATGTCACGCCTCAATGCCACGTTGAACCTTCTATTGGACTACACCATCATCTAAACTATCAGTAAAGAACAGGATGGGGGATTAAAACGGAAAAGCCCGTGGGAGGAGTTTAATCAGAATTGCTTGGCTAAATGACTGGAATGTACACATCATTAACGCATATGCAATGATAGTAGATGGTGTTGGTTCAGGGAAATGTAAATATGAATTGTGACTAAATCACGAATCTGTCAAAATCATACATATTGAATTTATTACTTTTTAATCCTTCAATTAAAGGAACACGTTGCCTTGGATAGGTCGAGTTGGTCTCAGAAAATCGTTTTCAACCGTTTGTTATAAAATGCATATGGTTGGAAAGATGTTTTAAAGTAGAATACAATGATCCCCATAAACATGCCTCGAAATCGCACGGTTTTCCTTTTACCTCGTCGACTAACACGGTCGGCCATAAATGGCCGACCGTGTTAGTTCGCGCAATAAAAGGAGAACCACGCAATTTCGAGGCAAACTTGTGTGGATCATTGTATTCTACTTTAAAACATCTTTCCAACCATATGCATTTTATAAAAAACGGTTACAAACGCTTTTTAAAGACCAACTCGTCCGATCCAAGGCAACGTGTTCCTTTGAAAAAAATTAAAAGGGGAATGTCTCTCTGAAACCGCCAAGATTGCACCAAAGAGCATCCTGCGACATGTTTTTTTCCCGGGGCCCTTTTCGAGCAAACAGATCCTGCACGATAATGACTTCGCCATTGGACTAGCAATCAAATATGTTGTTAATGTCTCCTACCATTTTTCCAAGCTATAACTAAGTTCACAATTATATTATTTGGCTTCCCTGTACAAACATTATCTTCGACGTGTCCGACGTGTCTGACTTTTCTGACCACTGCAGCTCTGCAGGTGTGTTTTTGTTCGTTTCAAAGAAGAAATGAATAAAGATGAGCAGTCTCTAAATCAACACGGTCTTGCTGTAGTTCAACGTCAAACTGCAAATATCTCAATGACATGTACAACCACGTAATGTAATGTAATGGGGGAAAGGTTACAGCTGTGTTTCAGTTCTAAATATGGGGTGTAAATGAACGACTGTTCCATCAGTCCATAGTTGGAACCCATCTAATTCAAATTATCATTCCCATTATGTTTTGTTCAAAGTAATACGACTTCATTTATGTCAAATACAATACCAAAACTACATGCAGATAGGCAATGTGGACACTAATGCCAATTACTCTAAATAATTGTTAGCATAAAAACTTACTTGGTTACAAGTAATGGGGAGAGGTAAAAGATGGGGAAAGATAAACTATTTTAATTTTATTTCGAAACCTCAGAATAAGATTTTGAGGTCCCGAAATCAAGCATCTGAAAACACATAACTTCGTGCGACAAGGGTGCTTTTTATTTCATTCTTATCTCAAAACTTCGACGGCCAATTGAGCTCAAATTTTCACAGGTTTGTTATTTTGTGCATATGTGTCCTGCCGTCAATTTCACAAAACTCTTCCTAACATGGACGAGTCCCAACCCTGCACTGTAGCATGCAGACCTTAAGATTAATCCTAAGTTAGGACGAGTAACTCGTCCTAACTCGAGATAAGACGAGTCCTTTGTGAAATCGACCCCGGTGTCTTTAACAAGGCACAAGTAAACCATAAGAAGGGGGAAAAACAGCAATAAGTCCAGTGGATAGAGGACAAATTATATTAAACATCTCTTGAATGTTCTGTAAGAACTTATTAGAGGCAACATTGAAAAAGCTTGCTCGTAAAATAAATGATCTGTTTTTGAACGATATGGTATATATATATACACTGTGGGTTGGTTGCATTGCTTGTTATTGTATCATGACGTACATGCATCATCGGTACTTAACTTATAAGCTTGTCAACAACCTGCCATAATGAAACTTGAACCAAGCATCCGTGACTGATGATAAGTTCTGTCGTATACCATGTCTTTTCCAAGTCAAACGGGGCTGTAATATTGTATTTATTTTTAATCCAAAGAGATACGCAAGGGACCTAATGCGCATTGACCGTACAAGACGACTAGTTAGCGGGTTGTTAATGAGTTTCACGGTACGGTTGGTCACATGCGGCAAGCACCAGGTGTGTTTATGGACAGTCCTCTCCTACTGTGGTCAAAGTATCTTTAATTTGTTTCCAAATGGTCATCTGTATAATAGTCGGATTGATACTAGCCAGAGTGGATGGGTAAACCACATCTCCTGAGAGATGAACGGTAGTGTGATTCCGGATGCGTAGCCATGGGCAACATTGGGTAAAAAGATATCAGCACAAGCTGGGGTTTAATGCCTCTACAACTAAACCGTGAATTTGACCCATCACATTGGGCCGGGTAGACCTATAGGTTTACTTGGGATAAATAGAGCGTAGATATACACGTACATGTACGAAGTACCTAACTTTGGACAGTGTTGTTTAGCCTGAATCTTTATGTACTGAACTATATACTCAGAAATATACTATGAGTTGTACATTCTGACATCTAAACGACCAGTGAAATAATTTACGTCACAATGACGTCGTGACATCAATCGTGCTATCTTACACATTACACGGGATGTTTGCTTGAAAGAGTATCATTTTTGTATAAAAAAAAATATATATAAAAAGTTTAAAGATCCATGAAGGTAACTGGTGGCGATTTTCTAAGTCAAATGGTTTCGTTTATGTGACGCCGCGCCATTATATCGGTGGCAATAAGTAATAATAATAATAATAATAAGTACTTAGGTTATTGTTTCCTAAGACGTGTAAAAAAGTATCACTTAATTTTCAAGAATTGATTAGTGTGGATAATAAGACTTATAAATCGTAACACCATTTAGTTGTGAACCGTAAAATGCATTTATTTACCCTCATCAGTACTGCGATGTCTTTACAATTACTTTGAAAGCTGTTTGAACTGGCACTAACAAACTAAACAATTATACATGTTTTTTTTTTGTCATAGCGACGGACCACATTATGTCCAAGTGTACCTTTGTCTATTAAAACAAATTATAACTCAGATTTTTCTGGGTTTTCATACGTAAGTATTTTTCATATCGAACACAAGAGGGCGCACTTTCGTAATAGTTTATACACCGTTACACTATAACATCAAAAGAGGGCGTTGTAGCAACAACCGGTTCGTTGTTTATTGGAAGCTGTCGATATAGGTTTCACCATTGGTTTATCGGAATATAAACGGAAAATAAGAACACAGTAAGCAATATTGCAAATTAACTGTGCCAGACTTTTGAAACAGCAATGATTGGTCAAATGAGGCTGCCTGTAAGGCCTATGCTTTGATATAGCGAAAGAAATTTTTAAGAACTGATGTCATTTGCTCCCAAGTCAATTATTAAATCTAATACGTAATACACGCTCGGCTTTTTCAAGTTTACTCGGTGTGAAAGTGATATGTCGGGGAAAATGTGCAATGAGCAATGAGAAATATTATGATCAACGAGCAATGAACAATGCGCAATGAACAATAAGCAATGAGCAATAGAAATGAGCAAAGAGCAATGAGCAATTAGAAGTGAGCATGCATTGAGCAGTTGGCATGCGTGAGCAGTGACTGAGCATGCAGTGCGCAATGAGAAGTGCGCAATGTGCAATGAGCAGTGAGCATGTAATGAGCAATTTGGAAAGGCGAGGTTCACCTTGTAAGGATTAAAATGCTTCTAAATCACCACACACTAATGATACTGAATATTTTGAGGACTCAAATACAATCCAAAACACCAGATCATTGATCAAAATGGTATGAGCTTAAAGGCAGTGGACACTATTGGTAAGTACTCAAAATAACTATTGGCATAAAACCTTACTTGGTAACGAGTAATGGGGAGAGGTTGATGGTATAAAACATTGTGAGAAACAGCTCCCTCTGAAGTGACTTAGTTTTGGAGGAAGAAGTAATTTTCTACGAATTTGATTTCGAGACCTCAAGTTTAGAGCTTGAGGTCTCGAAATCAAGCATCTGAAAGCACACAACTTTGTGTGACAAGGGTGTTTTTTTTTCTTTCATAGTTATCTCGCAACTTCGATGACCAATTGAGCTCAAATTTTCACAGGTTTGTTATTTTATGCATATGTTGAGATACACCAAGTGAGAAGACTGGTCTTTGACAAATACCAATAGTGTCCATTGGCTTTAATTACTTCCAAATCAACACATTCTAGATCAGACTTTATAAGGAACAAAATACTTCTTAATCAACACATCACTGATCAGACCTGACAAGGACTCAAATATTTCTAAATCATGACATCACTGATCAGTGGTAAATCATCACATCACTGATCAGACTTATAAGAAACCGAATACTTCCCAATACTTCTCAATCAACACATCACTGATCAGACCTTAGAAGAAACCGAATACTTCTCAATACTTCTCAATAAACACATCACTGATCAGACCTTATAAGAAACCGAATACTTCTCAATACTTCTCAATAAACACATCACTGATCAGACCTTATAAGAAACCGAATACTTCTCAATACTTCTCAATCAACACATCACTGATCAGACTTATAAGAAACCGAATACTTCTCAATACCTCTCAATAAATACATCACTGATCAGACCTTATAAGAAACCGAATACTTCTCAATACTTCTCAATAAACACATCACTGATCAGACCTTATAAGAAACCGAATACTTCTCAATACTTCTCAATCAACACATCACTGATCAGACTTATAAGAAACCGAATACTTCTCAATACTTCTCAATAAACACATCACTGATCAGACCTTATAAGAAACCGAATACTTCTCAATACTTCTCAATAAACACATCACTGATCAGACCTTATAAGAAACCGAGTACTTCTCAATACTTCTCAATCAACACATCACTGATCAGACTTATAATAAACCGAATACTTCTCAATACTTCTCAATCAACACATCACTGATCAGACCTTAGAAGAAACCGATAATTCTCAATACTTCTCAATAAACACATCACTGATCAGACTTATAAAAAACCGAATACTTCTCAATACTTCTCAATCAACACATCACTGATCAGACCTTATAAGAAACCGAATACTTCTCAATACTTCTCAATCAACATATCACTGATCAGACTTATAAGAAACCGGTACTTCTCAATACTTCTCAATCAACACATCACTGATCAGACCTTATAAGAAACCGAATACTTCTCAATACTTCTCAATCAACACATCACTGATCAGACCTTATAAGAAACCGAATACTTCTCAATACTTCTCAATAAACACATCACTGATCAGACCTTATAAGAAACCGAATACATCTCAATACTTCTCAATAAACACATCACTGATCAGACTTATATGAAACTGAATACTTCTCAATACTTCTCAATAAACACATCACTGATCAGACTTATAAGAAACCGAATACTTCTCAATACTTCTCAATCAACACATCACTGATCAGACTTTATAAGAAACCGAATACGTCTCAATACTTCTCAATCAACGCATCACTGATCAGACTTATAAGAAACCAAATACTTCTCAATACTTCTCAATAAACACATCACTGATCAGACTTATAAGAAACCGAATACTTCTCAATACTTCTCAATCAACACATCACTGATCAGACTTATAAGAAACCGGTACTTCTCAATACTTCTCAATAAACACATCACTGATCAGACTTATATGAAACTGAATACTTCTCAATACTTCTCAATAAACACATCACTGATCAGACTTATAAGAAACTGAATACTTCTCAATACTTCTCAATAAACACATCACTGATCAGACTTATAAGAAACGGAATACTTCTCAATACTTCTCAATCAACACATCACTGATCAGACTTATACGAAACCGGTACTTCTCAATACTTCTCAATCAACACATCACTGATCGGACCTTATAAGAAACCGAATACGTCTCAATACTTCTCAATCAACACATCCGATTGATCAGACTTATAAGAAACCGAATACTTCTCAATACTTCTCAATCAACACATCACTGATCAGACCTTATAAGAAACCGAATACGTCTCAATACTTCTCAATCAACACATCACTGATCAGACTTATAAGAAACGGAATACTTCTCAATACTTCTCACTCAACACGTCAATGATCAGACTTATAAGAAACTGAATACTTCTCAATACTTTGTAATCAACACATCACCGATAAGATCGTATAAGGACTTTTAAAAATACAGAGCAAAACATATATTTAAATAGTTTTCAATCAATAACCTCCAAATTAAAATCACACATGAATCACACATGACAAACCAAGTGGATAACGAGTCTTTAGTTACGATTATCGTTTTCTTATTTATACAATTTGACATTGAGAGCATAACATATTATGTAAAGAAAGATCCACTATGTTATGTTATATTGCCTGAACCAACCCTTTCCCTTTAAAACTCACCGGTGACAACCTGGAGGAAAATGCATCCTGTAGCAAGGGTTGAAGTAGTGGGTCTCTCTCACCAAATGAAACCATATTCAATCCTCATCAGTTAATTCACAAATATACAAATCAAATAAAAAAAAAAGCATCAGCTAGCTGGATAATACTACTCCGATCAAACTAGTGGCTCCTTTACATAGAAAGTCTAACAAGAGAATAAGAGCAGAGTGTTCCAATCAACTTTGCGGAAATTTGTGCAGGTGGTGACGTTTACAAGGGGCGTTCTTCGAGTTAGTTTTATATTGTGACCAAAACGTGCGGAATGTCAACAGCTATTACTTCAAAACCCAATCAAATTACGCTCATTCTTCTCCAATTAGAGTGAACTCTCTGAGGATCGCATAGAGCAGTTTCAAGGACGGGATATAAACGTCACGTTGAAGATATCGTTTTCTGATAATTATTCAATTGACATTTAAAAAAGACTCGTTAAATCAACTTGAGTTGAAAAGGATTAATGAATCACTTAATGAGGTGTCGTTTTCTGATAATTATTACTCAATTCAGATAAAAAAGCCTCGTTAAATTCAGTCGATGTAACTTCATTTCTAAATTACTCGGGTTGTAAACGGTCAAGGATAACAAGTAAATTGCGATACTAGGCAGCTTAACGATCAAACTCACATAGTTTGAAATTGTTTCCTTAATTCAAATTAGATTTGGATCATAAGGCCAACCTTTTGGCAACGATCAAAAGTTAACTATATAAATGTTGCGTTCATGACAACCGTAAGGGCTTTTTCATTGAAATGACAAACTGAATGACTCTACACAATTAATGCGCAACCATGTTTGTTTACCAAAAAAAAAGAAAAATGAAATAAAAGCAACATGGAAAAATTGAAAAAATGTTCTCCTAATTCTACGAACTTTAAAGGAACGTTACATAATTGGCAAGAAAAAAAATCGTGAAGATCACAGATTTACATAAAACTTACACGGTGATGACAGTAGAAAACATCACTTGTAATATTTCTGACTGAAATGTCATATTTGATGTGAAATAAATAATCTAACTTCGCGTTTGGAGTTTATCGCTCAATGAGCGTTTTATTCTTTTTTATTTTGCCATCGATGCAATGCAAAATTTGTAATCGGTTTTCACTATTCTCTCGTGACACAGAAGGCCGATCGATGTCGAACTTCTACAGGTTTGTCAGTTTAAGTATATGGTGGGTTACATAAAGTGCTTACACTGCCAGCAACTGTGTTGTTAGCAAAAAACAATTATTTAATGTTCCTTTAAGAAGCCTATGCCATTGGAAATATTAACCTCGTTCTAGGAGCTATAGGGCGATATTATAAATCAAACAATTACAGCTGTCGACAACTCATGGCAATCTCATCAATTTCAATACAAAATAAATTAATCAATTCGACAGCAGTGAACTTCAGAAACCAATTTAAAAATGGCAGTAAAATACTAGTGTGTAGATGGAATCTAGTTTTCAGAATCCACTTATGACAGGGGGGCAGGAAGTTGTTTAAACCCATAAGCAAACAAGTTAATCCACGCTTTACCAATACGAGGGATCATGTAGGAAAAAAAAAACAATTTAAGGTTTTGAAACGATTCATTAACAAAAAACTTACATTGAAAGCTGTCAAAATAAATTTAATATGGTTGATGTTCCTTTCCAGTTTGGAAAATTCCATTTGAAAACGCAAATTAAGGTATTTAACTATTTACCCGGTGACAATTCCACACCTGTTTTGTATGTTCTTTGAGCTATTTGCTCACACACCTATTGCCGAACCCATTGATTCACAGTGAAATATTAACCGAAAAGGGATTATGTTTGTTGACACACTGAACTGTTGAGCACGTAGTAGTGATCAAAAGGCAATGGAACATGGAGCAAAACATGTTTGAAGACAGTGACATTTAGCAAACTGCAAATTTGTCGTCTCTGCTCTGACACAAATAAATACTAGTAAATATCAGAAACCATGGCTACAATGAATGGACTCGATTTACAGATGTTTTTACTATAGAGAGTTGGTTCATTTTTTTAAAGTTTTTTTTAATGACTTTTTAAAGACACTGGACACCTTGTAATTGTCAAAGACAAGTCTTCTCGCTTGGTGTATTTCAACATATGCATAAAATAACAAAACTGTGGAAAGTTGAACTCAATTGGTCGTCGAAGTTGCTAGATAATAATGCTGTGATTTATATTTTTATTTATTAAAAGCTGAATGTCAAGATAAGGTAGACTTACCGCCATTCTTTCCCTCAAGTTTCTTTCAAATCAAGTCCCGTTATCCAAAGATGTTATAATAAACGTTTAGGACCCATTGGTTTTTTTGGTTTTTTTGTTTGTTTGTTTGTTTGTTTTTTTTTGGGGGGGGGTATGCAAGTCGCCCAAAACAAGGCTTAAAGCCCCTCTAGGTTAAGGGCTACAAGGATAAAACATAGACATGCAGAAACTCAGTGGAGCTGAAGGTAGGAATTGACATTCCTCTTAAAAGATGGCAGATCATAGGATGAAGGGAAACATGCACCAGACAAGAAATTCCAAAGAGATGCAGTACGAGGGAAAAAGCTACTGGAGTAGCTCTTTGTTCTACATCTTGGCATAGCCACAGTATAAGGATGATAACAAGCAGAAAGCCTGGTATCGCGCTCAAACACCCTGACAGGAGGAACAAGGTTGGATAGACTGGTGGAACATTTCCCATGGAAATATCTGTAAAACAGGCAAAGGCTGGCTACAGACCTTCGATGAGAAAGGGGTTACAGTGTAGTTCCTAACTCTTCTCCAACCAGGTTTAAACAAATAACAACATAGAAATCTCTTAGGTATGGATTTAACGTATCACCTAAAGGCTGCTGGTCTGGTAGAACAGTTAAATTAACTTGTGTGATGGAATAAATCTGTCTATTATCAGGTAAAACAAATATAAGTTATATAATAGCTCGCACACACGTTTGGTAAATGTCAAAGACCAGTGTTCTCACTTGGTGTACCCTAAAATATGCATACAAAATTAAATCTGTGATTTATATTTAACTAAATTGGTCATCGAAGTTGCAAGAGAATAATTGAAGAAAAAACACCCTTGTTGCATTATTGTTTGTGCTTTCAGATGCATAATAAAAGGCTTTAAAAGCATTGTACATGTTTGGTAACTGTCTAAGTCCAGTGTTCTCGCTTGGTGTATCCCATAATAAGCATAAAATAACAAGCCTGTGAACATTTGGGCTCAATCGGTCATCGAAGTTGAGAGAAAATGATGACAGAAAAAACACCCTTGTTGGACGAATTTGTGTGCGTTCAGATATGAATAATAAAATACTTCTAGCAAGTCTTTTATTATTTTAGTGAGATTTCTCAGAGGGGTCGTTTTCCACAATGTTTTGTAATACCAACAGCTCTCCGATGCTCGTTACCAAGTCAGTTTTTAAGTTAATATGTTTTGAGTATATACCAAACGTGTACCTTCCCTTTAACTGTTTCGAGTGAGAAGTTGCCGCTTTCTCAAAAAAGGTTACTTCAGAGGGAGCCGTTTTCTTGCAATGTTTTATACAGTCAATCTCTCCCCGTTACTCATTGCCAAGTAAGTTTGTATGCTAGCAATTATTTTGAGTAATTACCAATAGTGTCCAGTGCCTTTAAGGTGTCGGAAACATATGTCAGGGCTGGTACACGTTGTTTATGCAATGCTGCAACTGCTATTCCAAAAATGGACAAAAATGTTGTAAGAAGGGGTCTGTATTGAAAATACCCCCAAACGAGACCACATTCATTCATGAGTTAGCTGAAACTAATCAGCTGGTAAAATGCTGTGTTAATCTATAGGATTCAAGCCTTTGCTTGAATAGCCATCGATAGATTACAAACTATCCAGACTTAATATCAATTATTCATTGAACCACACAGTTTTTTTGCAGTTTAAAGAGCATTCACCTTTGCATGACACTCAATTGGAAAACTAACACATAACATTCGTCAGAAACATAATGTCAGCACCAAAAGCCATGACGAGTGTTTCATGCTTTAAGTGCATTGGGGTAGTTTTTAACAGATCCTTTACATTTAAATTATAATTGAACTCACCACAAAATTACCAAACCCTGAACATGTAAATATTGTGAGATAATTGAGCAAACAAAATCAACAAGTAGTTGGTCTACTTGGTCTATATGGATGTTGGTCCTCCACATCCTTTCCAAATACCCCCACTGCGCTTGCCTACCTTTACTTCCTCCTTCTCCTGTGCTTTGATTCGTGTCTTCATAAGACCCAAAGGATTCGACACAGACATGTCCTGCTTAGGTAACTCCTTGCGGATTGAACTCTTCCTTCTTGCCAAGAGTACTGTAGGAAGTTGTAAAGTTTCATTGTCATCTGTGGTCTGAGAGAGCCTCTTAATCCTAGCTGGTATACTGCGCCTCATATCAACTCAAAGAACCCCACGATCGACTTCCAAATAATCTAACTTCTCTTAGCAGGTTTCACAGATTACCAGCTCGTTCTACTCCTAGCCCAATTAAACCATGTTGATGAGGCTAAAGTTAAGGAGTTACTGAATTCACTGCAGTTTGTGAACCAAACTTCCCGTGTAACAAAACCGAATAGTATAGGCAAAAAACGAAGAGACCATCAGTTTATAGTTGCATGCACTCTGAACAAGAACAGCCTACTATGATAATAATGGACCTATTTTCTTCTCTTTCAGTAAAATCAAGGTCGCAGTTAATTCAACAGTTGGATTAAATCATGGAGAAAGGAAAAAATTTCTGTATTGTGACGGCTGGTGAGATTGCTGTTAACATTGAGTTTGTTTAAATTTGAATAAACGTTAGTGTATTATTGAAATGAGCTTTTGAAAGTCAAACAATCCATAGAACAGAAAAACTAAGTCACGAACATATCACTCGTGTCTTCCCGTCTGAAAACACCCCGTAGCGCCGTCACATACCAACCCTGGAACCTCCAACACCACCAAATCATACAGTTCAGAGAAATTGATTCTACACAACTGTTTTGTTGTTGTTTTTTAATAAAGTGGGGAGTAGACGAAAATGCGTTGTGATTGTGTTTGGGATCACTTTGGGAAATGAGTTCCAACCAATTCAGCTTTATAATGGTTCAACCTTGAAGGTCCCAATGTTCAGAATAGAACTGACTTGGAGAAGAGTAAACATTCACTGAAAACGAAACCAAATCAGTTCAGTTCAGTTTTATTTCCACTCAATCATTTCAGATGACAAGATATAACATAGAGTAGTAAAGATACACAATAGATTAAGTGGTGGAGGACTCCCAAAAGCAAGCTTGTAGGGTGGAGTCCACCCAGGGATGTGAGTAAATACAAACGTAGTTTGTTTTCAGAACAATGCCTGGGATATTTAAAACACAACAAAAAGTTACACATGGAAAGACATGGACAAACACTAACAGGACAAACAAACACAAAGACAGTGGTTCTCTATATGATGGATATACAGAGAAAAGTAAAAAAGTGGTAAAAGCTGTATCAAAAATAATATATAACAAAAGCAGTTAACTATAGTAATATAAACGTAAGGGAAAATAATACTATTCAATCATGGTAATTATCTAAGAGAACACATTTGAGTTTCCTCTTGAACATGTAGGTACCCTTGCTTTTTTTTAAAGAGTCATCAAGGGAATTCCAGTACTTCGGGCCTTGGAAAGAGACACAATTCATAGATCTAGATGAGGAACAAAAGGGGATATGAAAATCATGTGAATGTCTAGTTTGATAAGAATGTATTTGAGAATTACAAACATATTCTGAAAGGAATTTGGTAAGTTATTGGAAATAAACTGATGCATAAATATTCCAAGCTGATGTAAATAAATAAGTTCTATGTTTAAGAAATAATGGGTTTGAATGAGCACGAAACCCGACACGATTAATAATTCTGAGGGCTCTGTTTTTTAAAATAGTAATACGATTTAAAAGATAAGCACTCGATTTACCCCAGGCAAGAACGCCTGGGGAGATATAAGGCAAAATTAAAGCAGAATAAATATTATATAATATTTCAGATGGAAAAAATATGAGAGTTTGCTGATCATTCCTATGTTTCTGGAAATCAATTTACATATATAATTGATATGAAAATTCCAAGAAAGTTTGTCATCAATATATAAACCAAGGAATTTAATACAGTTGGTTCGAAGTATAGGTACATTATCAAAAAATATATCACATGGTAGATTATTAACAAAAGGACCAAATAGCATGAAATTGGTTTTCTTGATATTAATAGAGAGTTTGGTGGCCTTTATCCAATTTGAAATATGTACCAACTCCCGATTCACAATGTCAATGAGTGTGTCGAGACTTCTATGGGAACAAAATAAATTTGAGTCGTCAGCAAAAAGAATAAAGGAGAACTTATCCGAAGATTTAGGAAAATCATTGATATACAACGAGAAAAGAAGAGGGGCTAATAGGGATCCTTGTGGTATGCCGCAAATTAATGATTTGAGAGAGGACTCTTTGCCGTCAATACACACAAATTGTTTGCGGTTGGACAGATAATTCCTGAACCACTCCAAAGCAATACCTCGAATGCCATAAAAGGAAAGTTTGGACAAGAGAATGGAATGATCAATGGTATCAAAAGCCTTGGAGAGGTCCAGGAAAATTCCCATTGTATGTAAAGACTGATCACGATCAGCCCTAATTCTATCGATTAGTTTGAGGATTGCGTGAGTGGTGGAATGTTTCTCTCTAAAACCAAATTGTGAATTGGAAAGAATGTTGTGTTTTTGCAAAAAAAGAGAAGTACGAATATAAACAGTACGCTCAAGTATTTTTGAAAAGGAAGTAAGGATCGAAATTGGACGATAATTATTAACCAGATGGCGATCTCCATTCTTATGGATGGGTGTAACCCGAGCAATTTTCATGGAATCCGGGACTATACCAGAGGATAATGATAAATTCATTATATAAACTAAAGGCTTGGAAATAACCTGAATTACCTCTTTGATGAGGGGACAATTGATTGAATCATGACCAGAGCTCTTCTTATTAGGTAAATTTAGGACAATTGACAACAGTTCATTTTCAGTAATTGGATTTAAAAACACAGAGTGGGGATTAGGGTTGTCAAAGAAATCAAGGAAGTTTTCATTCTCCACTGGTGCATGAATGGGAAATGCCAATGAGTGGATTGTAAACCTAATCAAAGTCACGTCACATAATCAACTCGAATCCCACCCGAGTAACATGCCTGTGATATTTGTTCACAGGACTCGGGAAAGTACTGAGTATACAGTGCTAACACACATCGGTGTATGGGTAAAAACCAAAATTAATAAACTCTAATCCTATAATTTAAAAAAGCACACAAAACAAGTTTGTATGTCCCCTTAATACAAAACAAAAGTTTAAGGTTTATCTAAAATGTAAACTTCAATTATTTACGGACTATTCTTGACATAAAAGTTCGATTCAAACTTAAAGGTGTAATCAGACACTCTGCCCTTTAAACCAGACACAGTTTCTTTAAATCAGACACTCTTCCTTTAACTCAGACACTCTTCCTTTAAATCAGACAATCTTCCTTTTAAATCAGACACTCTTCCTTTATATCAGACACTCTTCCTCTAAATGAGACACTCTTCCTTTAAATCAGACACTCTTCCTTTAAATCGGACACTCTCCCTTTAAATCGGACACTTTTCCTTTAAATCTGACACAGTTCCTTTAAATCAGACACTCTTCCTTTAAATCAGACAATCTTCCTTTTAAATCAGACACTCTTCCTTTAAATCGGACACTCTTCCTTTAAATCGGACACTCTTCCTTTAAATCGGACACTTTTCCTTTAAATCAGACACAGTTCCTTTAAAGACACCCTTCCTTTAAATCGGACACTCTTCCTTTAAATCGGACACTTTTCCTTTAAATCAGACACACTTTTCCTTAAAATCAGACACAGTTCCTTTAAATCAGACATTTTTCCTTTAAAAGCAGTGGACACTATTGGTAATTACTCAAAATATTTATTAGCATAAAACCTTTCTTGGTAACGAGTAATGGGGAGAGGTTGATGGTATAAAACATTTTAAGAAACGCTCCCTCTGAAGTGCCATAGTTTTGGAGAAAGAAGTAATTTTCCACGAGTTTGATTTCGAGACCTCAGATTTAGAACTTGGGTTTCGAAATCAACCATCTAAACGCACACAACTTCGTGTGACAAGGGTGTTTTCTTCTTTCAATATTATCTCGCAACTTTGATGACCGATTGAGCTCAAATTTTCACAGGATAGTTATTTTATGCATATGTTGAGATACACCAACTTAGGGCTAGTCTTTGACAATTACCGATAGTGTCCACTGCCTTTAAATCAGCACTCTTCCTTTAAATCAGACCTTTTCCGGTAAATCAAACACATTTCCTTTACATCAAACACAGTTCCTTTAAATCAAACACAGTTCCTTTAAATCAGACACTCTAATTCCTTTAAACTAAACAACCTTAAAGTGACACGTTGCCTTGGATCGGGCGACGGACTTGGTCTTTGAAAAGCGTTTGAAACCGTAATTCGTTATAATGTATATGGTTAAAAAGGGGTTTTAACAGTTAGAATATAATGATCTACACATATGCCTCGAAATTGCCCTGGTTTTCCTTTTATTTTCCTCATTATTTTTTACACGATCGGCCGGCCATTTTGTGGAGTCAACAAATTTGACTTCACAAAACGGTGTGCCGTGTTATATTACAACGAAATAAGGAAACCGTGCATTTTCGATAGATATTTGTGTGGATCGTTATACTCTCTCTTTCTAATCAAGTGAGTTTCACAACAAACGGTTTCAAACGCCTGTGATTGACTAACTCGCCCGATCCAGGGCAACGTGTTCCTTTAACTCTTAACTACCTCCTTAATATAGAGGGCGCTGTAGGCATAAGATCACTCGATGCTTGACAATAACGAACACTGGAGTCATTCATCCGCCAACCATAGCTGCAGATCTTGAATGTTGATGAAACATTAACATTCTTGGAACTAATACCAGCATCTCAAGCTGCACAAGACATTGCTGTTTTCATAGTTATTATAACGAACTAATACCAGCATCTCAAGCTGCACAAGACATTGCTGTTTTCATAGTTATTATAACTATTTTGATTGGAATGTCAGAAAGGCTCGTGTTGGCGTCCAAAAGATCTCGAATAATATCAAAAACTTGTCCGAAGTAGAAAATGTATAATTTGTTACATTACCCAGGATGATATCAGAAGTAACTTAACTATACAAATGCAACTTACCACAGAGAAAGACGTTCAGATTAGATGGGTCGGATCAGATAATTCATGAAAGATGTAGAAACGAAGAATATTGTTCAACAAAGACAGCAATATGAGGCACCAATAACATGGTACCATTACCACATTTTGTTCGCAGTCTCCGAAAGTCTGGAAAAACTAGCTTCTCAGTAACACCTAGTATATTAATCTCATGGCTACATCAATGGTAATAACCAAGTAACATCGTTAAAACAGTCTGGGTTTTTAAAAAGTACCAAGTGTAGACGAAACGTTTGTTGTCCTGTACGCATCGTGTGTTTAGATCCGGATAATCTAACTGGCAGTTCATCAAACAAAGCGACGACTCGACATAAGACTAACTCCTGAATGATATCCTCGCATATCCTCACAAGTTTGAACACATTAATGATATCCTCAAGTTTCGGTTAGAGTTGTCATCGAGCTATAAACTGTGCAGTTCAATCAAGCCTTTCGGATAGTTTCACGGGTATTCTAACTAATTATATCATCCAATTAACAGCAAAGTTAAACAGCAACACACTTTCCTTTCTCAATTCCGCTTGTGTAACCGTGGCCAGATCGCCAATATAAGAACTTACAACTGACATTAAGTAAGAGCATCAGCCTCTGTAAAGCATCAATAGAAACCCTGAGTATTGACTGTATACGCCCCTACCCTCGGGACCCTAACTACCAGGATTCAATCCTCTGGAATCTTGCTCAAGAATTTCATAGCGCTGCAAAGATGATGAACAACCGGGTCCCAAAACATGATGGTAGATCTGCAAAACCGATTGCCTACTCTCAAGAAAATGATTGGTGTCAGTTCTATATCTGTGTTTATTTAATGGTACCTCATTTTGTAATTATCAGTCAGTCACGTTGAAGTTTACATTAAAAATAAACAGATAGTATAAATATAAGTGCCAGCCTCTTGACGCCTGTATGTACACAACTAGTTTAATCGTACTTGTTTTAACAAGAAAAAAAACATATGATTAAATTGATAAAGATAAAAATATGAGATATCGAATAATTTGCAGATTGCAATAACGAGAATCATCTTAATGGTAAATAGAGGCAATGGGGTTAGCGCCCTCTATTGATAAACCAATGTTCGTCTTTGTTTCAAGGAAGAATCTCGTCCAAATTGAAAACACTGATCGTATTCCGAAGGATAGTCCCTATAATGTGTCCTTTAGATTTGTCCCCAAAGTCGGTTATCTTATTAAAGGAACACGTTGCCTTGGATCGGACGAGTTGGTCTATAAAAAGCGTTTATAACCGTTTGTTATAAAATGCATATGGTTGGAACGATGTTTTAAAAGTAGAATACAATAATCCACACAATTTTGCATCGAAATTGCGTGGTTTTAATTTTACTTTGCAAACTAAGACGGTCGGCCATTTATGGGAGTCAAAAACTTGACTCCCATAAATGGCCGACCGTGTTCGTCGACGAGGTACAGGGAAAACCGTGCAATTTCGAGGCGCGTTTGTGTGGATCATTGTATTCTACTTTTAAAACATCTTTCCAACCATATGTATTTTACAACAAACGGTTACAAATGCTTTTCAAAGACCAACTCGACCGATCCACGGCAACGTGTAGTACACATAGTTCGTCATTTAGCAGAAGGATGAATTGTTGTTATTTTAAATTAAAACCACAAACATCAGACATACCGAAATGTTCTGTAAGGACATTGGTATTGGTACGTGGGTTTAGAGGTAACACATTAATGACAGGGCGTCTCAATAATCATGTTTCGAGAAACCGATTTCCTTTGATTTCAAAAATAAAACCATCAAGCATCAATCAATATATTTTTATAATAAAAATGTCTTCTCAATTCCACGCTTGGGTAAAGGACATAATATAAACTGTTTGTTTGATGTCATGTACTGTTGTTTCGCAGAACTGAAACGTTATTCTTTAAAGGCGCTGGACACTGTTGGTAATTACTCAAAATATTATCATAAAACCTAACTTGATAACGAGCAATGGAGAGCTTATGATAGTATAAAACATTGTGAGAAACGGCTCCCTCTGAGGTAACGTAGTTTTTGAGAAAGAAGTAATTCTCACTAAAATATTTGATTTAAGCATCTAAAAGAACACAACTTGTGCAACAAGGGTGTTTTTTCTTCCATTAATCTCTCGCAACTTCTTCAATCAATTGATTTCACATTTACACAGGTTTGTTATTCTATGCATATGTTGACAAAACAGTACAGTTTTTTGTACAAAAAGTTCGTTCTCATATTCTTCACCCTCACTCTGGAACAACTTGCCACACTACATCCAAACTACTCCAAACGAGAAAATTGTCAAACATCTGCTGAAAACGTACCTGTTTACTCATTAATTTTTGTTAAGCGCTTCGGGACTGTTATGTGAAGCGCTATATAAGTGCCGTTCATTATTATTATTATTATAATTATTAACGAGAAGACTAGTCTTTGACAATTACCAAACGTGTCCAGTGTCTTTAACAACTGGTTCTGATATATCCAATATTTGATGTAGGATATCTGCGGAATCTTGGTATAGATTCACTAGGGACTCTCAAACCTCTAGATATCAACTAATGTTTCATAGGAACGCCGTTATCATTTGCCCAGTGGTGTCCTCAAAAGAACTTCCTTGAAAACAATGTTAAAAGAGAAGCAACATTTATTTTTAAGATCTATGCACACATTCCATGCCTAGAGTGAAAAGGGGTGTTATTGCGTTGTTTGTTTGTTATGGAATGTTATTTCCTAAGTGGACGATTTCCAGCTTAAAGGAGCACGTTGCCTTGGATCGGACGAGTTGGTCTATTAAAAGCGTTTGAAACCGTTTGTTATGAAATGCATATGGTTAGAAAGATGTTTTAAAAGTAGAATATAATGATCCACACAAGTATCACTCGAAACTGCACGGTTTTCCTTTTATGTCGCGAACTATCACGGTCGGCCATTTATGGGAGTCAAAATTTTGACTCCCATAAATGGCCGACCGTGTTAGCCGACAGGGTAAATAGAAAACCACGCAATTTCGAGGCATATTTGTGTAGATCATTGTATTCTACTTTTACAATATCTTTCTAACCATTTACATTTTACAACAAACGGTTACAGAACGATTTTCAAAGACCAACTCGACCGATCCAAGGCAACGTGTTCCTTTAAGATAAGTACGGAGGACACACACTGCACGTCTCGCAGTGAACACTGTTGGTAATTACTCAAAATATTTATCATCACAAAACCTTTCTTGTTACGAGTAATGGGGAGAGATGGATGGTATAAAACATTGTGAGAAACAGCTCCCTCTGAAGTGACGTAGTTTTCGAGAAAGAGGTAATTTTCCACGAATTTGATTTCGTTACCTCAAGTTTAGAATTCTCGAAATCAAGCATCAGAAAGCACACAACTTCGTGTGATAAGGGTGTTTTTTTTCTTCTTTCATTTTTAACTCGCAAAATCGACGACCGATTGAGCTCAAATTTTCACGGGTTTGTTATTTTATGCATATGTTGAGATACACCAACTGTGAAGACTAGTCTTTGACAATTACCAATAGTGTCCACTGTCTTTATCATTATTATGTATTGATGCGTTGGGGGAATAAATGTAATGCCTCACTCTATTGGCAATTTAGATACATTAGCCTTTAAGTTGTTGTCCGCCAAATTCCTGATTTACAGATGTTATGATCAGAGATTCCTATCAAAGATAGGCCTACAGGCTACATTAATACATTGAAACCTTAAAGGTATACATTAAGTACATCAAGTTCCTTGGGTAGGGATAGTGTATAAACCATGTCAACTTTATTTACAATCAAGTGTGACTTTGTACATTCTCTGAGTATTCTGGCAGGCAATATACTGCACTGGTCATTATGGGAAAGTTGATATTTTGTGTCACAATTTCCACATTAATCCAAGGGTTATGAAAGTAAAAGCTCGACAAGTTTTGAGATGTGCCCCCTTCCATCATATCAAAAGTTGATAAGAATTAGAGACAGTGTAATCTCCATAAAATATAGGATTTTGTGTTTACTTCCATTGAGCTGTGTACAAATTGTACCTGTGGCCCATTTGTAAATATGTGATGTCACAGGTCACATCGTCTATAGTCACGTGACATTACCAAAGCAAGTTCCTTGTAGTTGTAGTAGACTACATAGTCACGTACCGTCCTTACCATTCAAGTTCATTGTAGTGATCGGGCATTGACATATGTCAGCCTATTATTCATGCTCTAATAAGTTTTAGTCTTTTGATTGAGGACAATCCTGGTATGGTAGGTTTATTACAATTTTATTGCATTTATAAAAATGTGGTATCAAGCTATGCCCGTATACATAAGGTCACAATATTTCTAACTGTCAGAATCTACATTGCAAAAAAGCTAATTATATAACCGGACCTATAATTAAACAAAATGTCGCATTGCTCTCCTAAAAGCAGGAAATAATCCACAAGAGTTCACAATCGATTCAGGCAAACGACGACAATATATATTTGATTAAGAATAGTTTAGCTTTCCAGTTTGTTTGTTTGTTTTGTTTGTTTGTTTGTTTGTTTGTTTGTTTGTTTGTTTGTTTGTTTGTTTGTTTGTTTGTTTGTTTGTTTGTTTGTTTGTTTGTTTGTTTGTTTGTTTGTTGTTTGTTTGTTTGTTTGTTTGTTTGTTTGTTTGTTTGTTTGTTTGTTTGTTTGTTTGTTTGTTGTTTGTTTGTTTGTTTGTTTGTTTGTTTGTTTGTTTGTTTGTTTGTTTGTTTGTTTGTTTGTTTGTTTGTTTGTTTGTTTGTTTGTTTGTTTGTTTGTTTGTTTGTTTGTTTGTTTGTTTGTTTGTTTGTTTGTTGTTTGTTTGTTTGTTTGTTTGTTTGTTTGTTTGTTTGTTTGTTTGTTTGTTTGTTTGTTTGTTTGTTTGTTTGTTTGTTTGTTTGTTTGTTTGTTTGTTTGTTTGTTTGTTTGTTTGTTTGTTTGTTTGTTTGTTTGTTGTTTGTTTGTTTGTTTGTTTGTTTGTTTGTTTGTTTGTTTGTTTGTTTGTTTGTTTGTTTGTTTGTTTGTTTGTTTGTTTGTTTGTTTGTTTGTTTGTTTGTTTGTTTGTTTGTTTGTTTGTTTGTTTGTTTGTTTGTTTGTTTGTTTGTTTGCTTGCTTGCTTGCTTGCTTGCTTGCTTGTTTGTTTGTTTGTTTGTTTGTTTGTTTGTTTGTTTGTTTGTTTGTTTGTTTGTTTGTTTGTTTGTTTGTTTGTTTGTTTGTTTGTTTGTTTGCATGCAGACTGTTTGCTCACTCTATGGCTCGACTGAATAAAAACACAAAGATATTGACAAAATAGGGACACCGCCAGATAGATCAGGTGGTAGAGAGCAAGCACGTTATCCGGAGGTCGTTGGTTCGAATCCCACTAAAATCAATTCTTTGTTTAACCCCAACAAATTAAATAAACATACTTAACATTATACAACATGAACAAACAGAATTGTGTTTATAACACCCCTTACCAATATTCTGCCTTTTCATTGGTTTAGAGTGCGTCACATGACATGTCTTAGTTTTACTAGACGCCGACGGCCGTGTGGTAGTGCATCGGTTTGCCGTGTGATAGTGCATCGGTTTGCAGACTATCACATCACACGGCGTGCAGTACCCAGACGTCCGTCTGTAACCATTTCGGATTACATGACACTACATGCAGCACATTAAAAGTTTTCGCAATCTGTATTCGCGTCGTCCGTGGATTGTAGCATTCAGGTCTGTAACTTAATAGTACAGTATTAAGAAATGCTTGGGTGTTATAAAACAAATACTGACTGCTTTTACTCGTGCAATGGTTAAAACTATGACTCCCGAGGTAAACCCGGGAGCGTTCTATTTTCCCTTCGCCTCGGGAAAATAAAACGGTCCGGGGATCACCTCGGCATTGTTTTAACCATTGCACGAGTAAAAGCAGTCAGTATTTGTATAATCTACAGGCAAGTCGGACGAGTGATTATAAATCCATGAGTTATGAACTACAAGTGTTGTTCTAAACTTATTGAACACATCCGAATTGTGTAAGATGTAAACAAACGACAAGATTAATGTATTAACATTGTCTCACTCCATAGACAAGTCAAACTACATTATTCTCTCTTGACAACATCCAATATCATAATACACACAATCAAACTGTGTGACGGCACGTGGTGTGTGCGCGTATAATGTAGTGCATCCAGATGAGACCATGTATACCACACCAAGAATGCATAGGTCGCGTGCTCGCCCAGCGGGATAGCACGTGCCATGCATGGTTTGCAAGCTGCCTAATACTAAATACTTCAATCTAAATGCGGTACATGTCATACCAATAGTTAATCATCTTGCATTGGAAACACCAGGAGAGTGGAAAGGATGTGTGAAGAAGTATAGTAATTGACCGAAGGTGGGTTATTTTTGGTACTGGATGTAACGAAAATGGGCTAAAAGTTGAAGATGGCTGGTCATTTGAACAGAATAATGAAAACAAAGTTGAAGTTGGCCGTCACACTTAAAGGGATGGTGTATTCCGGTCCGATGATTTATCGTTAACCTGATCCAATCAGCGCTGCCACTTCAATTATTTTATACTAACTTGTGGTTATGTGTTAAAAAGTGTTTAAGAAATAAAAAAGCCAAGTGGTAATTTGCAATTGCGGAATGATGCGGATGACTGCCATCTTTTCTAATTAAAATCAGCCCATTCTGAAAGACATCACTGCTATTATAAGCTGTGTCTGCTGCAATGGTGGGTCATGTTTGATGGACTTCAAATCCCGTCGCAAAGTTCCGGTCGACCTGTCCAGACTCTACAGATTCAAAGTTTGACCAAATTCATAAGTGGGTAGGATTATAGTGTCAACAATTCACAAGTCTAGATTAGTGTATCCTAGAACACCTCGTTTGGGTATTGACAAACTAATAATTGGCCCAATTCGTAATAGGCAGGAGTTAGTGTCAACAATTCACAAGTCCAGATTCGGGTACCCTAGGACCCAATTCGTAATTAGGCAGGAGTTAGTGTCAACACTTCACAAGTCTAGGTTAGTATATCCTAGAACACCTCGTGTGGGTATTGAGAAAAAAATAATTCAAAAAGGAATCTAAATAGTTTAAAATTAACTTACCAAACGCACTTTTTAACTGACAAACCTTTTCTCCAGAATGTTTCGCACATATGATTCAGATATATCATGAACCACGTGTAACATTTGATTTAATCCCCATTATGATAATGCCATCTGGCATCGTGTGCAATTATTATGATTATAATATTATCACGAAATTACAATAATAATGAACCCTAACAGACGGTAAAACCATGTAGCGATAAAGTTCAGAAATGATAAGCTTGTGATTTGCAGATATGTCATCAACCAAAGCAGTTGCTGGATTATTTGTTTAACACTGAAATATCACGTTGTATTAACGGTGACTGCTCTATATTCCGACATCCCTATGTTCCGACACCCCTATGTTCCGACACCCATATGTTCCGACACCCCAGTTCCGACACCCCTATGTTCCGACATCCCTATGTTCCGACACCCCTATATTCCGACACCCCAATGTTCCGACACCCCTATGTTTCGACACCCTTATGTTCCGACACCCCAGTGCCGACACCCCTATGTTCCGACATCCCTATGTTCTGACATCCCTATATTCAGACACCCCAATGTTCCGACACCCCTATGTTCCGAAACCCTTATGTTCCGACACCCCAGTTCCGACACCCCTATGTTCCGACAACTATATTCCGACATCCCTATGTTCTGACATCCCTATATTCCGACACCCCAATGTTCCGACACCCCTATGTTCCGACACCCATATGTTCCGACACCCCAGTTCCGACACCCCTATGTTCCGACAACTATATTCCGACATCCCTATGTTCCAACACCCCTATATTCCGACACCCCAATGGTCCGACACCCCTATGTTCCGACATCCCTATGTTCCAACACCCCTATATTCCGACACCCCAATGGTCCGACACCCCTATGTTCCGACACCCATATGTTCCGACACCCCTATGTCCAGACAACTATATTCCGACATCCCTTTGTTCTGACCCCCCTATGTTCCGACACCCCTATGTTCCGACAAATAAACCTATATTCCGACACCCCTATGTTCCGACACCCCTACATTACAACACCCGTATATTCCGGTAACCCAAACACCACTATGTTCCGACACCCGTATGTTCCGACAAACTGCAACAATACTCAAGCATTAAACCAGTAAGCAATCGTAATCTCAGTCGTATCCTTACATGATTGATAGGGCTATAAGATTACGGCTACAGCTTGATCGTGCATTGATGTTTTATGACGACCTTAGCAACACCATTGGCTGTAGCCGTAGCTTTAGCCGTAGCTGTAGCCGCCAAATTGGATACGAAGCCGCGAGATTTGACCAGAATGCGTTTAATATGCAATGTTCGAGTATAAACAACAATTGACGCATTTTTTCAACATATTTTAATGCAGAATTACACACTAGAATGTTTAACTAATTGTTTACTCTTTTTTTTCTTCTTCTTTTTTTTCTCTTGATGTGGAGTTATTCAACTCCGTTTATTCAACAACAAACATCAGCAACAGTTGTTTATTTTTCTATATTTATTATTAAATGTACTAAACAGTAGTATTGTTTTATACGGAATTGATTACGTTGTAACAAATATTGTTTCTCAGTGTCTATACGAGAGTTTGCTACAAGCATGCTACACGTGAGAGCGTTTATATGAAAGACGATATACCCCCAGCCCCCTCCCCCAACCCGGTATTGTTGAGTTTCTATAATATAAAGAATAAGGAGATCCTAAAAGCATGTAGTATGAAGTAAATCAATTAAGCGAAGACTCTTCCTGTCTTTGTCAGCCAGGTTTGTTTATTATGTGAGATTGAATCACAATTTATGTCTTAAGTGTTCTTATTATCAAGTGCTCCCATGACACGTATCGTCTAGTAATAATGGAACCTACCCTACCCCCCCCCCCCCCCCCCTCCGACCACACCGTGAGCTTCTTCACTTGTTTTTATTATTTTAAGTTTGGTTCAGATTCCTTTTGTTTCGTTCCAGAACTAAATGTAATAATTGTTCAGTGTTTATAGAACATACTGCTTTAAAGGCACTGGAAACTATTGGTCATTACTCAAAATAATTATTATCATAAAGGTAAACATCACTTGGTAACAAGTAATGGGGAGAGGTTGATAGTATAAAACATTATGAGAAACGGCTCCCTCTGAAGTAACGCAGTTTTCGAGAAAGAAGTAATTTTCCACCAAATTATTTGAGTTAGATTTTGAGACCTCAGATTAAGATTTCGAGGTCCCGAAATCAAGCATCTGAAAGCACACAACTTCGTGTGACAAGGGTGTTTTTTCTTTCATAAATTACTATCTCGCAACTTCGACGACCATTTGAGTTCAAATTTTCACAGGTTTGTTATTTTGTGCATATGTTGAGATAAGTTAGTAGACTGGTCTTTAGGTTTTGACAAATGCCAAAGATGTCCAGTGCCTTTAAAGACAGTGGACACTATTGGTAATTGTCAAAAACCAGTCTTCGCACTTAGTGTATCTCAACATATGCATAAAATAACAAACCTGTGAAAATTTGAGCTCGATTGGTCGTCGGAGTTGCGAGATATCAATAATTATTAATAACTATGAAAGACAAAAACACCCTTGTCACACGAAGTTGTGTGCTTTCAGATGCTTGATTTCGAGACCTCAAATTCTAAACTTGAGGTCTCGAAATCAAATTCGTTGAAAATTATTTCTTTCTCGAAAACTACGTCACTTCAGAGGGAGCCGTTTCTCACAATGTTTTATACTATCAACCTCTCCCCATTACTCGTTACCAAATGAGGTTGTATGCTGATAGTTATTTTGAGTAAGTACCAATAGTGTCCACTGCCTTTAACATCTAACAGAGGGTATACAAAAACATCAGTCATGTATTTTTTTTCTACAGCTTCTTATATTGGTGAAATTCTATAAAGGTGTAACCTTTGAAAGGATGCTGTTCTCCTCAGTGATTTATCTAGCCGCAGTGCATGAAACTACATTAAAGACAACAGCTATTGAGATCATTCAATAAACATGAGAGGTTACGTTACTATATGATAACATTCGGTTTAGCTCAGAATTCGCGCAGGACCCAGAAGGCATATTGGACAAGTAGATTAAAGACTTTATCATACGGCAATGTGTTTAGAAGCTTCTTCTATTTGGGCAAGATGTTGCGTATTTTCGGTTAGATTTCGATGATGGAGTTCGAGATAAACTAAAGTATGGTGATGGGAAAGCTTTCAAAAACCAACCTATTGGTATACTGCAAAACGCATTAACACAAGTCCTTAAAAAAGCTCAACATATTTGTGAACTGCTGTAGACGTGCTCGAGTAAAACAACATTACCAAATTCGGGGTCGTAAACCAAAGTTAGACCGTACTTTTGAAGACGCTGAACACGTTTGGTAATTGTCAAAGACCAGTATTCTCACTTGGTGTATCCAAACATATCCACAAAATAACAAAATTGGTCATTGAAGTTGCAAGAAAATAATGAAACACCCTTGTTGTACAAAACAGTGTGCATAGAAATAAAAGGCTTATGGCCAGAAGTCTTGTATTAGTTTAGTGAGAAATTACCTCTTTCTCAAAAACTACGTTACTTCAGACGCAAAATGTTTTGTACTATCAACAGCTCTCCATTACTCGTACCAAGTAAGGTTTATGCTAATATTTTATATTTTGAGTAATTACGAATCGTGTACAGTGCCTTTAAAGCAAAATCAAACTCGAGTTTTGTACCATTTTACGCATTAATGATCTTTCTAACTACAATGTGTGATTATGACAGGCTTAATAAGTGTCTTTATTTTAACTCACTGCGTGGTTCTGTTTATCTGACAGTACCGTACATGATGCGAAGCCTCAATGTCAGCAACACGACACAGCTAGCAACAATTCAATTTAATACAAAGTGACAGGTAACTATTTACAAGAATTCCTATACACAGGAAACCCCACTAGCACTACGTACCAAGCAAATCCTAACTCTTAGCTAGGAGGATGTTATTATAGCAATGACATATAAGAATTAATATATGATGAGAGACATCTCCCTCAAGTTTTGTATTGTTATAATAAACAATAATACAATTATTGTTATGGCCCATGAAAAGAAAACAGTAATAGTTTTCTTTAAGCTCAATTCAAAGTACAATAAGCTACGGTAAAAGACATTGACTAACTTGTTCCTATCATCCGAACTAACAACAATAAATTACCAATGAAACAAAATTAAAGACATGGACACTATTGGTAATTGTTAAAGACCAGTCTTCTCACTTGGTGTATCTCAACAAAATGACTTCTTTCTCGAAAACTATGTCACTTCAGAGGGAGCCGTTTCTCACAATGTGTTATATCAACAGCTCCCCATTACTCGTAACCAAGTAAGGTTTTATGCTAATAATTATTTTCAAGTAATTACCAATAGTGTCCACTGCCTTTAATAATAACTTTACTGCTTTGATGATTACATGATTCGTTCGAGTTCAGAAGACGATGATAGAAATTTACAGTGAATTGGTTTGACATTCAATTTAGCCAATTGGTTAATATTTAACTAACCAATCCATCCCTATCTTTAAAATGCATTCGTGCCATCCAAACAGAATTTTAAGTAAAATACATGAACGGGTTGATGTAAGTTGGCTATTCGCACGCACAGGCATTAAACCTATCAAGAATCAGTTGTGAATGTTCGGCTGTCGTGCGGCTTATACTCGACTCAGCCTCTTCTTTATTACAATGCCAGCGATCTGATAAGTCATTGATGTTTACCGAGGTAGTGCCGTAATGCAGTAAGCAGACAGAGTGAAGGAGAGAACGGTACCGGGTTTAAGAGAAGAAATCACTCAGTCACTAGAGTCTGTTTACATGGAATGAATGTGAAACCAAATATTGTAGGTTTCTAAATTTATACATACAAGGTCATAGATGAGTTCTGTGTTGTTTTTTATTACAAACTATAATAACCCAATCAGATGGAGCCAATATAGTGAACAATTTGAGGAAATGTTTAGTTCTTCCTACTGAAATTAAATCAAATCAAAGCTATTCCTTTGGAATTAATAAATTGTGAATACGTGGGATTCATAATTTAAAACGGGCTTTATAACTTTCAACAATCCATAAGTTTTTTAGTGTCATCAACGTACACTTAGTGATGTTTCATCAAAACAATTTTGTTTAAAAAAATATATATATATATAAAAAAACATCAACTAGCATTTCTTTAACTCAAACATTAAAAACAAAATATATATATTTCCGGAATTTGTAACTCTCGCGTTCAGTAACAACAAAAAACCCATCACAGACAGTCAGATGTGAAACTAATTTGCCTTGATACTCAATAATCTGAAGACTGAACACGTTTGGTACCTGTCAAAGACCAGTCTTCTCACTAATAGTGTATTTCAACATATGCATCAACAGACTGTGCATCAAATAACAAACCTGTGAAAATTTGAGCTCAATCGGTCGTCGAAGTTGCGAGAGAAATGGAAGAAAAACACCCTTGTCGCACAGGTTGTGTGCTTTCAGATGCTTGATTTCGAGACCTCAGCTGTGGTCTCGAAATTAATTACGAATATTTGGTCAGAAAATACTTCTTTCTCAAAAACTATCGTTACTTCAGAGGGAGCCTTTTCTCACAATTTTTTTTACTATCAACAGCTCTCTATTGCTCGTTACCAAGTAAGTTTTTATGCGAGCAATTATTTTGAGTTATTACCAATAGTGTCCAGTGCCTTTAAAGATGTTTGTACAGCTCTGATTCTAAGTGTATACAATCTTTATAAGATTCAAAGTGCAGTTGTCACCACAGACATCTTTCTTTTAATGAATCTGACCGTAGGCCCCTACAGCGTACAAATCTCTCATCACGTACAAATCTCTTCTTATGGTAAAACAGATGTCAAAAATGGTGGTGACAAAAGTCAGTGGACTTTTAAGATATCGTCATCTACTGCCCAACAGCCAGTTTTAATAAATGTCCTAATTCCGCGGTATCAGTGCAATTTTTTTGCGAGAATATTGAGAGATAAATCAAGCATTAAATTCATCTTACACTAAGCGTTTTGGCAGATGTTAATAGTAAATCTCTCGTGCTTTCGGTTGCAGTCAGGTATTTTAATTTCATTCCTTGAAACAGAGCGTTCCGTTTCGTTCTGGATGCTGGAGCATCGTTTTATGTTAATAAAAAACAATAATTGATTAAATATGGAATCTTGTAATAACACTGTGAAATTATCTGACTTGAAATATTAATTGAGACAAAAACATGTGTTGTTTTTATTAAACTGTAAGTTTACAGTCCATGTTATTTTGATAATGAGATTGTATCACCAAACGGCAAAAATATATAGTTGTCAGAACGTGTAATTCTTAATGGATTGCATGAACAAGCATGGACTTAATCGGGATCATGGACGATTATAGTATATTTGCTCACGGAACTAAGAATTCTTTGATTAACCAGGAACTAAGAAGCGTTTCTAAGTACCTGTGGTTTGTAGGTGAGGAAAGTACAAGTGTAACTAGGTCAAGGAGAAAGGTGGCTTAATGATAAAACACGGAGCGTTGTTTTCGTCGACTTCGGCTCAACGTGGACTATATTAGAGCGTATATTTCTCGTCAAATTATAAATGTTGTTTTACAATCATGGGGCTTTACTACTAAAGATGCTTTTATTTCATGATATGCACAAGAGAGACGAAATTTCGCTCGTTAATATTCTCATTATTATATTATTGTTAAATATTTCTGGTAATGAAACAACCAATGCCTCATAGGTGAATTTATTCACTCGCAAGCCTGGGGATACCACGGGACTGGGTGCTGGGCCTGGGTACATGGGTATACTTGGTCTGGGTACTGCAGTGTTATGTACTGTGTACTGGGTACTGGTGCTGGGTACTGGGTACTGTGTACTGTGTATTGGGTACTGGGTACTGGGTACTGGGTATACTTGGTCTGGGTATTGGGTACTGTGTACTGGGTACTGGTGCTGGGTACTGGGTACTGTGTACTGTGTACTGGGTACTGGGTATACTTGGTCTGGGTACTGGGTACTGGTGCTGGGTACTGGGTACTGTGTACTGTGTACTGGGTACTGGGTACTGGGTATACTTGGTCTGGGTATTGGGTACTGGTGCTGGGTACTGGTGCTGGGTACTGGGTACTGTGTACTGGGTACTGGGTACTGGGTACTGGGTACTGGGTACTGGGTACTGGGTACTGGGTACTGGGTACTGGGTACTGGGTACTGGTGCTGGGTACTGGGTACTGGGAACTGGGTACTGGGTACTGGATATACTTGGTCTGGGTACTGGGTACTGGTACTGGTACTGGGTACTGGGTACTGGATACTGGGTACTGGGTACTGGGTACTGGGTACTGGGTATACTTGGTCTGGGTATTGGGTACTGGTGCTGGGTACTGGTGCTGGGTACTGGGTACTGGGAACTGGGTACTGGGTACTGGATATACTTGGTCTGGGTACTGGGTACTGGTACTGGTACTGGGTACTGGATACTGGGTACTGGGTACTGGGTACTGGTACTGGGTATACTTGGTCTGGGTATTGGGTACTGGTGCTGGGTACTGGTACTGGGTACTGGGTACTGGGTACTGGGTACTGGGTATACTTCGTCTGGGTATTGGGTACTGGTACTGGGTACTGGGTACTGGATACTGGGTACTGGGTACTGGGTACTGGTACTGGGTATACTTGGTCTGGGTATTGGGTACTGGTGCTGGGTACTGGTACTGGGTACTGGGTACTGGGTACTGGGTACTGGGTATACTTCGTCTGGGTATTGGGTACTGGTACTGGGTACTGGGTACTGGGTACTGGTACTGGTGCTGGGTACTGTGTACTGGGTACTGGGTTGGGTATACTTCGTCTGGGTATTGGGTACTGGTACTGGGTACTGGGTACTGGGTACTGGGTACTGGGTACTGAGTACTGGGTACTGGGTACTGGGTACATGCTATATGTGAACCATAAACAAGAAGGTATTCTTGTTTAACATACTTTCATCCCACTGACCTTACATTATCTCATTGGCTGGTTTGATTAAAGGAACACGTTGCCTTGGATCGGTCGAGTTGGTCTTTGAAAAGCGTTTGAAACCGTTTGTTATAAAATGCATATGGTTAGAAAGATATTTTAAAAGTAGAATACAATAATCCACATAAATTTGCCTCGAAATTGCGTGGTTTTCCTTTTACTTTGCGAACTAACACGGTCGGCCATTTATGGGAGTCAAGTCAAAAATTTGACTCCCATAAATGGCCGACCGTGTTAGTCGACGGGGGTAAAGGAAAACCACGCAATTTCGAGTGGTACTTGTGTGGATAATTATATTCTACTTTTAAAATATTTTTGTAATCGTATGCATTTTATAACAAACGGTTACAAACGCTTTTCAAAGACCAACTCGACCGATCCAAGGCAAAGTGTTCCTTTAACAAACCGCTCTCATGGTTTAGTAAAGTATTCATTTAACATTGACTTGTGTTAGCTCAACTTTCATCCATCAGCTTCTATACAAAATTCTTGTGACCTTATCTGAAATGTGAATTTTGGCAGTCTGGTAACAATTAATGCTCTTAAGCAGATGTTCTAGTTCAAGCTGGAGGTTTTTGATACAGAACAGTTGTTCGTACAGCCACATATTAATAAAAGAAAATATATACAAAATATCCAAAGACCAAAGGTTAACATTGCATAATTAAACTCGCAAACTTTGATACAACAATTTGTTGTTACGCATTTGATCGAGTTCTTAGTAAGTATAGTTCTAAATGCTCTAACGCTACGTGATATTTGCCCCCATTTTCAACCCCATCCTTAAAATGACTCCCCGTTGTGATTTAACTAACCTCGCTGTTTCAACCCAGCATCAACCAGCATGATTGCGTGATTTGAAGGGACATCAATTATTGGCAGATGGTATTTAAAGATACCGTCAAATTGTTACTCTTACATAACTAGTATTATTAATGTTCTTCAATCTCTGCTTTTATTAAAGTATTTTACTCTATCATCCATTCAATTAGCAGAAGGATTACAATTGTGATTTACATATTTTTCAAACCAGGACAGCTGAAATGTCAAGTTAAACTTTATACTATTTCTACCATGTTAAACGCAGTGGATACTTTTGGTAATTAATCAAAAATAATTATTAGCATAAAACCTTACTTGGTAACGAGCAATGGGGACAGGTTGACAGTATAAAACAAGTAATTTTCCACGAATTTGGTTTCAAGACCGTAGAATTAGATTTTGAGGTCTCAAAATCAAGCATCTGAAAGCACACAACTTCGTGTGACAATTGTATTTTTTCTTTCATAGTTATCCCGCAACTTCGACGACCAATTTAGCTCAAGTTTTTACAGGTTTGTTATTTTGTGCATAATTATGTTGAGATACACAGAGTGAGCAGACTGGTCGTTGACAATTACCAACAGTTTCAAGAGTCTTTAAATCAAGTTTATTGATGTAATGTTTACTCCAAATTGTTTTGTTGCTACTTATACCAGCAATAATGACCAATGTCTACCAAGATGTCAAAGAGAAGGAGTGTTCTCATATATTAATACGTTAAAGGCAGTGGACACTATTGGTAAATACTCAAAATAATTATTAGCACAAAACCTGTCTTGGTGACAAGTAATGGGTAGAGGTTGATAGTATAAAACATTACGAGAAACGACTCCCTCTGAAGTAACGTAGTTTTCGAGAAAGACGTTATTTTTCACGAATTCGATTTCGAGACCTCAAGTTTAGAATTTGAGGTCTCGAAATCAAGCATCTGAAAATACACAACTTCGTGTGACAAAGGTGTTTTTTCCATTATTATCTTGCAACTTCGACGATCGATTGAGTTAAAATTTTCACAGGTTTGTTATTTTATGCATATGTTGAGATACACCAAGTGAGAAGACTGGTCTTTGACAATTACCAATAGTGTCCAGTGTCTTTTTAAAGACGAGTTTTACCACTGATTTGTTGCATTCGTAAAATCCCGGCTGCTAAAGTAAACAAAAGTTTTACTTTCCAAAACAAGTAAGATTAAACTTCAATAAATCTCAATGAAAAACAAGTTATCAGTGTACACATATAACCATACATTTCAGATTATACTTCTATCAAACAAATTATTTTTCAAATAGAGTTACCATTTCGTAGTCGTTGTGGAACATTAATGATGCGCCACATGTCTTGATATTATAAAATTACTCACTTTATGAGCAATATTTATTCACGTTACATTCAAGTT
Organism: Asterias rubens; assembly: GCF_902459465.1. NCBI lineage: Eukaryota > Metazoa > Echinodermata > Asteroidea > Forcipulatida > Asteriidae > Asterias > Asterias rubens. Next base: position 5,950,006 of record NC_047080.1, on the reverse strand, counting down.
ATACCAGGACAAAAATAGAAGTCATGAAGTCTAGACAATATCCAATTTTATCCATCCTGTGTTATGTCAGTTTTATTTCAAGATAATGCTTTATCAGGCAACGCCCTCTTCAATATTAGCATAATATTCAATACATTAGTACTCCGTCGATGGAATTTACTATCTACAACACAAGAGAAAATAAATAACATATTGTTTGTATTCAGATGTGTATAACTTAAATGGGAATTTGTCCACAAAATCTCTTCGATACTCGGACATAGTGATTCGTAAGATATTTTTTTGGTACAGCATTAATGTTTAGCACGGGCCAAAGACAATTCAATGCATTTATCTTTTTGCTTCTTCTACATAGATCTTTTTGCTTCTACTACATTCTGTTTGATTCTACTGCATTTATCTTTTTGCTTCTCCTACATTAATCGTTTTGCTTCTCCTACATTTATCTTTTTGCTTCTCCTGCATTTATCTTTTTGCTTCTCCTACAATAATCTTTTTACTTCTACTACATTAATATATTTGCTTCTTCTACATTCTGTTTGATTCTACTGTGTTCCTCTTTTTGCTTTTCCTACATTTATCTTTTTGCTTCTCCTGCTATCATCTTTTTGCTTCTACTACATTAATCTATTTGCTTCTACTACATTAATCTATTTGCTTCTACTACATTAATCTATTTGCTTCTACTACATTCTGTTTGATTCTACTGTGTTCCTCTTTTTGCTTCTCCTACATTTATCTTTTTGCTTCTCCTATCATTAATCTTTTTGCTTCTACTGTCTTATCTATCATCAGTTGTCTCAAGGGCAGAGACGAAATAACTTCACATCCATATGAGATAGCTCAAGGGAAAAGCGATCCGTTTGGGCACTTTGTAGGTTGCTAATCGAATTCTTCAACGGATGTTTCAGTTCTCACAGTCATCCATTTATTTATTTATTTATTTATTTGTATTAAATATTTGTATCTATTAGAATGCAAGTTGCTCTGATAAATTTATAACTGTCATATTTCTGACTCTGACGACGCACATCTGCACCCTGGAGCTTACATACGAACCAATCTTAAATAAACAGTACACGAACACAAGTTATCAGAGTAGGTAAATTTGTAGAATTTAGTTTCTGAGCTTGTCTTTTCTGATTTGTTAGTAACTACCATTGAGGAAATAAAATACGCTTCAATCATTCAAACCGTACATTATGTTTCAATCACACATACCTGGATGGAGTATGAAACAATACAATATGTTTCGATCATACTTTTTTAAAGGATTTGGGTACTTTTTGTAACACAAAACACAATGTCCACAGATTTACTTTAAACTTACACCGTTTAAAGATAATGATTATAGAAAGCGTACCTTAAAACATTAGTTTCTGAGGTGATGCAGTTTTTGAGAAATGAGTAAAACAATGTCATGGATATGTAAGTACGTTTTACATCCTAAAATAATTTTCGTCTCATGATCACTGAGACGAAAATTATGTTCCTGACATTGTTTTACTCATTTCTCAAAAACTACAGCACCTCAGCACGTAGTATTTTCAGGGAAGCTTTCTACTATCATTATCTTCAAACTGTGTAAGTTTATTGTAATCTGTAGACATTGTGTTTGTTGGTCCTACACAAATTACATATACCCTTTAACTGGTGATAGGTTAGACACAGTACAATAAATTCAATCATAACTTGTATCTGGTGAAGGAGTTGTTACACAAACTCATGCAGTTGCTTATTGGTTAGCTAGTCTTTAAGTGTGATGACCACTAATTGTTAATTGGTTGGAGTATTGAAACAGAAAAGTATGTTTAAGTCATACATTTTAACTGATGAGATGCTACTAACATCATTTCGATCACAATCTTGTAAAAGTGGGCCTACTGACATTTGACAGGGCCAAAAATAGAACCAAAACTATTGCTTGGCAGCAAACAGCCGTCGACTGTAAATGTGCCATGGATTCGATGGATGTGATGTCAACTTGCCTTGAACTTGTCCAACAGAGACATAAATACATCGTGCACATAAAAGGCATTAACAGTCACCCCAACCACATAAACCAGTTATGCCATGAAACTGGGTAATCTAAGTACATCACTTGCACGGTTACCCTCGGGTATCATCATAATGAAGACACTGGAAAATATAACATTCCCTGATTGAAAAACTTGTATATAATAAAAATTCCCTCTGCCCGGTATATAGTTGATTGGTTTAAGAGTAGCTGTGATCTCAAGCTTGAACTACCTGACATCTTAATGATGCGATGGGCGGAAGTTCATGTCCTAAGGCGGACCCAAGTCTTTGACAATGGAGACATCTGATTCAGAGAAAGAAGCGTTATTTATTGCTCAGGTCATTCATCTTAAAGAACACAGTTTAATAAACATCTATCACTTTATTGGATAAGACAACGGGCATCCTTAACTAATACAAGGCAAAATTAACACCTGTTGTGTGCTTGCTAGTTTAACTTTCCCGCTTTTGCTCATCTGAATAACTTGTCACTTGTGATATTTCAGAAACCTGACAACTATAATTACTTGTTTATTGCTTACTATAATTGAGGTAGCATGTACTATACCAAACGCGATCTAACCCTCAATCATTTTTTATTAATTACAAAAGTGGTTCCCTTGAGGTGTCAACATCAGTCAACGACTACACCGGGGAGACGGGATCCTTTTCAAAACTGTTATACTTTTATAGTTTTAACTGCTTGTATAGTTTTATATTTTTATACTGTATGCCATGTTTTAATAATGTCCATCTGTAATGTCCCTTTTTGTCTCTTCGTAAATTGTGGCATCAGGAGATTAACTCGATAGTAATTTAGTTTACTTTTTTTAAATCCTTCAGGGGTGCTGCTTTTTTTGTTATTGTATTGTATGTTCTTGTTTTTGTTTTCCTCTGTTCTTATTGTCTGTGCTTGAATTTTTGCCTGTGAAATTAATAAATGAAATGAAATGAAATGTATATATCATTCTTTAGATCATGGTTAGCCGGCAAAGCCTCAAAGCAAGCTTTCCTTTAAAGACACTGGACACTATTGGTACTTGTCAAAGACCAGTCTTCTCACTTGCTGTATCTCAACATTTATGCATAAAATAACAAACCTGTGGACATTTGAGATCAATCGGTCGCCGAAGTTGCGAGATAGTAATGAAAGAAGAAAACAGCCTTGTCACACGAAGTTGTGTGCGTTTAGATGGTTGATTTCGAGACCTCAAGTTCTAAACTTGAGGTCTCGAAATCAAATTCGTGGAAAATTACTTCTTTCTCCAAAACTATGGCACTTAAGAGGGAGCTGTTTCCCACAATGTTTTATACCACCAACCTCTCCCCATTACTTGTCACCAAGAAAGGTTTTATGCGAATAATTATTTTGAGTAATTACCAGTAGTGTCCACTGCCTTTAAAGACAATGGACACTATTGGTAATTGTCAAAGACCAATCTTATCACTTGCTGTATCTCAACATAGGCCTATGCATAAAATAACAAACCTGTGAACATTAATTGAGATCAATCGGTCGCCGAAGTTGCGAGATAATAATGAAAGAAAAAACACCCTTGTCACACGAAGTTGTTTGCTTTCAGATGCTTGATTTCGAGACCTCAAATTCTAAATTTGCGGTCTCGAAATCAAATTCGTGAGAAAAACATCTTTCTCGAAAACTACGTTACTTCAGAGGGAGCCGTTCCTCACAGTGTTTTATACTATCAACCTCTCCCCCATTACTCGTTACCAAGTAAGGTGTCGTGCTAATAATTATTTTGAGTAATTACCAATAGTGTCCATTGCCTTCACGAGTTGACTTAAGAATGTAGTCACAGTTTCATGATGTACCTTTATGTCCAGTGATACTTTCACGATGTCGGAGAATATAAATTCAGATGTGGAATATCAATTTGTTTCTACAAATAGACTATCCCGTACACTGTTATAATAAATAGATACATGATCATCCCAGGCTGACGTGGTTTTATTATACAAGAAACCCTAACAAATCTCATGGATTTAGCAGTGAGGAGAGATATGTTTAGTCCGTATATACATGGGTACTGCATCTTGCAAGGTGCAGTGGAATGATTCCATTAGATGGAATTGGGTCTCTCTATCATCTCATCTTAAACAACTTGAACAGTCTAACAAAGGATATTCATATTCTGTAGTCTTGTGCGTTAAATGTGGCATGAACTACATGGTTAAAGGAAGTGAAGACTCCTATCTAGTAATGTCACGAGATGAACATGGAGACATAAAAGTGCAACCATATGGCCTATCGTTGGAATTTGTTGTTTTCTTTTTCGATTTTTTTTTTTTTTCAGATGTTCGCATCCAATTAAATTTGCGACCAAAACAAATCAAAATTGGCCAGACTATAACTATAAGTACATGTATAACATTCAAATTTAAATCTTGGTGCTAAGTGAACCCGGGTATAAAGTTAACATTGCTATAACCATATCATTGCTATAACCACAGAGCAGAGCAAGGACAAGTGTAGAAAGCTATACACATTAGCATAAAACCAGGCTTGGTAACGAGTAACGGGGAGAGGTTGGTAGTATAAAACATTGCGAGAAACGGCTCCCTCTGAAGTGGAGTAGTTTTCGAGAAAGAAGAAATTTTCCACGAATTTGATTTCGAGAACTCAGATTTAGAATTTGAGGTCTCGAAATCGAGCATCTGAAAGCACACAACTTCGTGTGACAAGGGTGTTTTTTCTTTCATTATTATCTCGCAACTTCGACGACCGATTGAGCTCAAATTTTCACAGGTTGGTTATTTTATGTTTATGTTGAGATACACAAAGTGAGAAGCATGGTCTTTGACAATCCAATGTCTTTAAAGCCATTGGACACTTTCGGTAAACAGTATTGTCCAATGCCCACACTTCGTGTATCACAACTTATATATAAAGTAACAAACCTTTGAAAATTTAGGCTCAATCAGTCATTGGAGTCGGGAGAAAATAATGGGAAAACCCACCCTTGTTTCCGCGCGTTTCACCGTGTCATGACATGTTATAAATACTCAAAAAAACTACTCTTCGACTTTGAAGCTAGTTCTGGCGCTAGAGCGATGTCCCTGATACCACACCGTCAAACTTTATCGATAGACACGTGACATATTGACTACTAGTGAGTTACATTCCTTGCAATCCATACGTTCCTTTGCATAGCTCCAGAAGGTTGCTGCTTAAACGCCAATGCAGTCCACATCTTCACTGACTGATTTCCTTATTTTCTTCAACGTGAAGTACCGTGTGTCTCAAAAAAAACTATACACTTTTGAAATGGTTGCTTTTTTCAGGTTACCCATTAACCTGAAGAATAAGTAGGCGACATCTTGAATTGAATAAGCTCCAGAGGACTTACCTCTCACAAATCGAAGGCTAATTCCTGTGCAACCTAATTTTCATACCCTTTACAAAAGTGGACAGTGCTCACCCAAGCATGCATGAATTGTTTTCGGACTTGTTGGCGTCATATGAAAGTTTAGTCCAAAAGCTATCCATACATCTAAACCTTTTCCCCCAGAATCATATTTTTTTTTTATTCGGCAGCCATTTCAAAAGTGTATATATTTTTTGACACGCGGTATAACACCCGTTTTTTTTTAAACTGAATAAATCGGTTTCTGTCAACTCATGCCTGATCAATCTGCCTGAAGTTAGTGTTGTTGTCATTTTTGTCTGATTATGACACTTTTATTACGGGTGTCAAAGTTACAAGCCTTGTTGTCGATGGTGTCGTTTATTTCAAACTCAATTTGGGGTTTTTAATTTCTTGTTATATTAACCAATGTGGTTTGATTAAAGACATAATAGCATGTATTTTATTTTATATAATAGGGTGAGCCAAATCAGTATAAAAATAACAATAAACAAATCATCATATCAAAAGGTGTAAAGACAAATGCTAACTTAGTATTTGTAACAATTGCCTTGGATCGGTCGAGTTGGTCTTTGAAAAGCGTTTGAAACCGTTTGTTATGAAACAAAACCACATGCATTTCATAACAAACGGTTTCAAATGCTTTTCAAAGACCAACTCGTCCGATCCAAGGCAACGTGTTCCTAGTTACTTGTAATCAATTTTCCTGTAATTTTGATAGTGTACAAATGGAAATAAAACAAACTCTTTGTAATTTTCAAACATTCAGTCAACAGCAATGTATTTAAAGTTTCCCCTCCTAATCAAGCTTCGCATAATTTCGTTGATTTGTTTTTGTCTCTCATTGTATCCAGCCACCAAACATCATGCGGTGATTGCATTAAAGGAACACGTTGCCTTGAATCGGTCGAGTTGGTCTTTGAAAAGCGTTCGTTATCGTTTGTTATAAAATGCGTATGGTTAGAAAGATGTTTTAAAAGTAGAATACATTGATCCACACACATTTGCTTTGAAGTTGCGTGGTTTTCCTCTTACTTTGGGAACTAACACGGTCGGCCATGGGAGTCAAACATTTGACCCACACAAATGGCCGACCGTGTAAGTCGATGAGGTAAAAGGAAAACCACGCAATTTCGACTGATACTTGTGTGGATCGTTGTATTCTACTTTTAAAATATCTTTCTAATCATATGCATTATACAACAAACGGTTACAAACGCTTTTCAAAGACCAACTCGACCGATCCAAGGCAGCGTGTTCCTTTAACCTATACATACCATGCGTAAGGATGAATCCAACTGAACTGTTAACATAACAGATGGGCATTATAAGGGAATATAAAGGTAGCGACGAGTTATTAAATTGCCGTTTAAAACCGAGTTTGAGAACGAGTCACTACTCTTTGATTCCCATTCATGAATGCCTTTTAGTGTTAGAATTAGTACTGAAGTATTAAACGTGTCTGTTTTCCGATGTCCTTGAGCTCAATGCGTGTGTTGCATTGTTATGACTCAAACAATTTTCGGATATGCATTCATGCGCATGGAAGTATGCATCTAAACGTATCCGAAAACAACCGGTCATTACCAACCGTTTAAACGCCCCACGTGACGCGCTCTCCACCAACAGGAAAAGCGAATGTCTGAGGTATTTATGAATGAACGATGAAAACGTCAAATCTGAGATAACATCACTTATAATCACAAAGTTTCTAGAGACCTTAAACGAAACTAAGGGTGCTGTTGAGTGGACTTCAAGATCTCTTTGCGACTTCCTGTAATTTTCGTTTGATTGTAAGCAAAATGTCCTTATTTAAATTGCAAAGTAAGCACTTCCCTTATTTGGACTAAACAAGCCATTAACAAACAAGGTCAGTGTACGAATTACAGAGTTTGATGTTCAGTTCAAGAAGATCCGGCCTTCTTAGTAATAAAACAGACGCCAATCCTAAGCCTCTCTCTAATTCATTCCATAAAGTGACTGTCTGTAAAAGTGAATGAGTCATTTTATGGACGGCATGACGTAGCTACAATTCAAAATGAATATTGAGTATTATTAATATTAGGTGATAGTTAAAACAGCAAAATTCAGTTCTGGCTTAGTCAGAACTATGAATAATAGTCATATATATTAAAGTCATTTGAGGCGTTACTTTGTGGTATGTACATTATTATTTTTTAGACTAAAAAGGTTTTTAGCGAGTAACACGTATATAGATTCAACGAGGATAAAGAATAATACATCTTGGTTTTACCGTTATACACCGATGTGTTTTATCACTGTATACTCGGTAATTTCCTGAGCTCTGTGAAATCAAATCACAGGGATCATACTCGGGTGGGATTCAAACCCACGACCTTTGCGACTCTAGAGCAGTGTCTTACCAACTAGACTACCGAGGTTTCCCGGTAGCTAGAGGCAGTTCGAATCCAATGTTTTAGCAGCGTGTACTGCAAACGATTAAATTTCAACAACGAGTGTCCAAGTATGAAGGATTAGTGAAGCAAAGCTTACATCAATCATAACACAGTTTAATTTCAAATGAAATTTTGTCATAACGCAAGATCGGTGTATTAAAGGCTTTGGTCAAGGTTAACTTGTTATAAAAGTCAATTAAATATGAAGAATTCAAAGATAGCTTTGATATGCATGAAAACCCCGTATTGGTAATTCATTTACCATATTAATGGAAGTGTCGTGGCCGAGTGGTTAAGAGCACCGAATTCAAACTCTGGTGTTTCTGATCAGCAGAGTGTGGGTTCGAATCCCCAGCCGTGACACTGTGTCCTTGAGCAAGACACTTAACCATTGCTTCGTCCTTCGGATGGGACGTAAAGCCGTTGGTCCCATGTGTTGTGTAACGCATGTAAAAGAACCCAGTGCACTTATCGAAAAGAGAAGGGGTTCGCCCCGGTGTTCCTGGTTGAGGCTGCTTAATGCGCCGTAGCACCTTGTAGACCCTTATAAGGTGCTAAACAATTGGGTCTCAGAATTCATCACTGCAATAACCTATCTTTCTGAAAGTTTGTATATACTCAGCGCCTTGAGTACCTTGTTTGGTAGATACGTACGCTATATAAGACTTCGATGTTATATTATTATTATATTATAATGAATAGGGTAGATGGCCTCAGCTTTCGATCCAATCCGGACCTTCTTCAGAGGCATAAAACAAGTACAAACAAATACATATCCATTTATAGAAAAAGAGACGGGGAAAGGGATTAAGGAAAGGATCCAGAAAGAAGCGGGAAATATTATTATATTATTATATTATTATTATATTAATAACGACGACGTTTATCACAAAAGTTCGTTTGTATTATCAGGCCGTAACCGGTCATTATATCTGAAAAACAACAATTTTGAAATTACAACTTTGTATCAATAATACTTCTGCATATCTAAATGCTTTTGCTCAGACGACGTATGTATTGTGTCCTCTATTTACATCTTTTTATGTTGGCTATGATTTTGGCAGACTATGGAGGCCGACCCCACCCCCTTCTGGGTACGATTCTGCCGTCGATTAGTCAATAGTGTACACTGTCTTTAACCTAAGCATAGAGCAAGGAACCTAATGACCTACATTATTCTCACATAGTTCATGCTAATGGTTTACTATTTCCAGTTGAGTATCCAATGACAAATCCAGGGAGTTAGCAAAACCTCCTCATTATCAATATCACAACTCATTGCACGCAAATTGAAACCGTTCTCTCTATACAATATTTCACAATTACATTATGTTCTCATTATGGTTAGCCAAACCCATTAAAAGAGCCGGACATTATTGTTGGCAATGTGCAACAAATGTTTCTTTAAGACACTAGAAATTATTGGTAATTATCAATTTGAAGACTAGCCTTCACAGTTGATCTATCTCAACATATGCATAAAATAACAAACCTGTGAAATTCTGAGCTCAATCGGTCGTCGAAGTTGCGAGATATTAATGAAAGAAAAAACATCCTTGTCACTCGAAATTGTGTGCTTTCAGATGCTTGATTTCGAGACCTCAAATTCTAAACTTGCGGTCTCGAAATTGGATTCGTGGAAAATTACTTCTTTGTCGAAAACTACGTCACTGCACAGGGAGCCGTTTCTCACAATGTGTTATACTATCAACCTCTCCCCATTACTCGTTACCAAGTAAGGTTTTATGCTAATAATTACTTTGAGGTATTACCAATATATTCCACTGACTTTAAATATTGATAAATGCATTTGGTAAATAATCACGAAGAAGCTTTTGGAAGGACTGTGAATGACCCTTATTTATATCATGCCAATTATTTTATCGATTAAGCAGCCAACAACCATAAGTGGTAACTGTTAATCGATTTGTTGGCAACTATGAAATATAGTTGGCCCTAACAGTTCAAGGCCATTTACAACTTATCAATGTGAAAAAACCTATGAAGTTAATAATATTTCATTCGCGTTGCAACGCATCAAAGTTGACGAAGTGAACATCAACCTAAAGCCCGAATCGATGGTATACGGTCAACAACATTGCCGTGTAAAAACAAATTAAGCTGACACAAAACGACAATTGATTCTTCTTAGAAAGCACGGGTTTCGTTATTTGGAACACAACTATTGATCTGACGTTAACAGGTTGCAATATGAAACAGAGAAATTAATCACAATTGACCATAGCACGGTCGTACTCTAGTTTGACAATGTAGGTTTAATCTTACATCAAAATTCCAATTTAACACAAATGTTTTATTGACCCACAATCTTGCAGCGTAAAATGTAATAATAAATTAAACTTACCGATGTCGTCTCCATTTATTTTGGTCCCCGAATGATTTATGTCACATTTATGCTCCAGAATTTAGATCGCTGAGTTTGCTGGTAGTCTTCCTGGGTGATGGTTTACATAATATTGCTGGTCTCAATATTTGCTTTCAAGCGAACTGTTCGATATCACATTAAAATAGCATCTCAAATGAAAGTAAATGCCAATCCCTTTTTTTTTTATGGGCAAAAATGAATCACTTGCCCGAAAGAAAACCTGTTTTAAAATGTTTCAGATACTTTGTTGTTCTTTATCTTGAAAAGTCACAGCGACCATGCAAAGTAGTTAGCTACTTAAAAATAACCATTGCCCATAGGTTGGGTTTAAATCTTACTTCATACAGAACTCGCCTACCCAGCGCACATTAAGGTACCGAATGCACATAAAGTAAGACTGCAGTCTTAACTAAACAATACATTTTTTTAATGAAAGATTAAATTTGCCTGCATACCAAACAAAATAAACAATAATGGTGGGCTGATGTCAAACGAATCGTATCAGACAGTTTTGTATGTCAATAGAGAACGGAGACAGATGGTCAACTTAATGGTTGTCAAAGTACAATTGAAACAATAAATAAGTTTAGTATTTATTGGGGGTTTTTACTATTCAGACTAAGGCATACTCATAAAATGGACGCATCCGGGAACGCAGGTTTCAATGTATAATTAACTATTTATAGACAGTCGACACTATTGGTAATTACTCAAAATAATTATTAGCATAAAACCTGGGGAGAGGTTGATGGTATAAAACATTGTGAGAAACGGCTCCCTCTGAAGTGACGTCGTTTTCGAGAAAGAAGTAATTTTACACGAATTTTGATTTCGAGACCTCAGAATTAGATGAGCTCTCGAAATCAACTCTCTGAAGAACACAAGTTCGTGTTATAAGGAAGTTTTTACTTTCATTATTATCTCGCAACTTGGACGACCAATTGAGCTCAAATGTTCACAGTTTTGTGATTTGATGCATATATGTTGAGATACACCAAATGAGAAGACTAGCCTTTGACAATTACCAATAGTGTCCACTGTCTTTAAAGAGAAATTGATCAATTTAGTGTACAATAACTAACAAAATACAAAATTACTACAGAAATATCAATGGGGATATTATGTATAGTATTCTTACTACTTTTTTTTCAGATATTTCTCAAGAGATCTTCCGATTAATCCTTCAACCTAACACTAAGTTTTGTCTGTTTCTTGTTTAGTATTTCAAGCCAAAACCCCCCATAAATTCCTTTAAGTAGATGAAGAAACATTACGATTGCCCGATATGATGTAAGTATTTGTAGACAGCATAGTATACATTACATAAACCCATAAACATGTATAGTAAGTACAAACTATACCTCACTAACTCGGTCACGCCTCATTAACTTGTGATAACAGTAATAGTTTCAATTTGAGTAAACTAATTGCATGGTTAAGTACATATGTTTTGGCCCAAACTAGCAATTCAGGTAGCCGACCATAAGTAATGGATAAAAGGCTCCTCAATTATCTCGTCTGTATATAAACTAAATCGATAATTCGGGGTTTTTTTTCCTCAACAGTCTACACAACAATGTCATTCCTAGAAAACGAGATATAAAATTCAGAATAAAAACAGCAACTCAAATTGTCATTGTGGCATCTGACTGTAAAATGATCGTCTGACTTTAACAGACAAACGGTTGCTACTGAAATCACTGTGCATGCATTCGTGACCATTCCATTTCATGAAGGTCCTTCAAACCAATACATTCCTTGCTTCGTTTCCTTGCTTCGTTTACTTGGTAGATAGGGCCTATCTTGGTTATGCATGGATCGACAAGAAACCATCTCAATCATATCCAGTTATAAATTCAAAGTACAGAAACCCTGTCGAGTTCCGACTGCAAAGATTCAAAGGTCATAACTAACCAGTATAAAGGAGGTAAGAATGTTGGCATGAAATTATCTCTTATGATCTGATTATAAGTGATATGTATTTATAGTTGAAGGGGGCAGCCACGCAACTGTGGTATTCTTTTACCCTTTCGGACATCTTGGGTCAATGGATGCTACGAGGTTCATATGATGTCATGATTCGGTAGTTATTCGTAAACTGTAATTTATTATAGGAGCTTATCTTTTTGGAGTAGAACTATACTCTGATTTGAAAGCCACGTGTCCTTTCTCTTTCAAACGGTTTCTATGATTGATTTATCTTATTACAATTGAAAGGCTGACAGTAAACTAATAAATGTTTGTACGATATGAACAACAAATATGAAATTATCAAATACGATCATCTTATAAGAATGAGAAAAAGACCAGCTATCAGGTAAAGATAAATTCCTCCACTACTCAGATTGCCAAGTTCGCCGTGGTTTGGCTTTATCCATATTTGGACGTTCTCGGTCTACACTTTATGATGTCTCAAAAATTCACGTGGTATTGAAAAAAAAAATGACTGCAGTGTAGTAGTAGACCGATTGGTTCTCGTAACTCCCACCTTGTGGTTGGCTGGGAATGTAGGCACGCTAATCTCTACCATATACGACAAGTCAAGTACCGTTTACTTAAAGGCACTGGACACCTTTGATAATTGTCAAAGACCAGTCTTCTCACTTAGTGTATCTCAGCATATGCATAAAATAACAACCCTGTGAAAATTTGAACTCAATTGGTCGTCGAAGTTGCGAGATAGTATAAATGAAAAAAAAACACCCTTGTCACACGGAGTTGTGTGCTTTCAGATGCTTTCAATTTCGTGGAAAATTTCTTCTTCTAAAAAACTACATTACTTCAGAGGGAACCGTTTCTCACAGTGTTTTGTACTTTCAACCTCTCCCCATTACTCTCACGGTTATAAGATAATAATTATTTTGAGTAATTACCAACAGTGTCCACTGCCTTTAAAGATAGCTGACTGGGAGAGGGGGGGCTTAGGAAACAACCATGCCTACATAATGATGGATCTCAACCAGTAAGAAATTAAATTGATCATTAATTCAATCTCTTCGTTAACACTTTTCCAACTTGACAATCATTCTGGTAAATACAATTGTTGAATGAATAGTATTAGTAATATTAGTCAAATAGGCCTTTATTCAGTATTGTCCAGTGATGTTGATAGATGGTTAACAAAACTAGCTTTGGTATCAACCTAACGTAAACAATCTATTTTGTGGGACATAGTGGTCCTAAAATGGCCTTGTATTTGATTTAATACACAACAACGGATCTCGAATTAACTACAAATAGCAGCAATTTGGCTATTGGAGACCCTTTAAAGCCATTGGACCCTTTCGGTGAACAATGTTGTCCAAGGCCCACACTTTGTGTACCACAACTTCTATATCAAATAACAAACCTGTGAAAATTTAGGCTCAATCGGTCATCGGAGTCGGGAGAAAACAACGGAAAAACCCACCCTTGTTTCCGCGCGTTTCGCCGTGTCATGACATGTGTTTAAAATAAATCCGTAATTCTCGTTAACGAGAATTTATATTGTTTTGCTGTTTTCTCAAAAAGTAAAGCATTTCATGGAATAATATTTCAAGAGAAGTCTTTCACCATTGCCTTCTGTAAACCCTGTAAGTTATTTGTAAATCTGTGAACTTTTTTTTTCTTTTTCTGAACCGATTAAAGGGTCCAATGGCTTTAATATCCAAAAACCATAATGCCATCATCTGTGAGGTATTTGAGGTCCCAAGGGTTGTGGAGGATCGTGGTCTCATGAGGCCGATTGATCTGTGAATGATGCATGATGTGTCTCCTTGAGGCTGAATGAGACCCAAGACCCTTAGGGTCTACGTCTTAGATTAAAATGAGTTAATACTGAGATCTGTGTCTTGCTTGAACACATAATGTGCTTTTTACACGTCACAACATATCTAACCAAAGCAAAATGTGGTTTCATTGACGTTATTATTGTTGTTTATACTTCAACCTGTATACTTCAACCTGAATTCAGTCTTGTAGGTCTGCCTGGTAAATATCTACTTTACTAACACTGAGAATATCGTTAAAGGCATTTGACACCTTGGTCAAAGACCAGCCTTCTTCATCTCAACGTGTGCATAAAATAACAAACCTGTGAAAATTTGAACTCAATTGGTCGTCGAAGTTGGGAGAAATGCAAGAAAAAACACCCTTGTCACACGAAGTTGTGTGCTTTCAGATGCTTGATTTCGAAATCTCAAATTCTAAATCTGAGCTCTCAAAATCAAATTTCTGGAAAATTACTTCTTTCTCAAAAACTACGTTTCAGAGGGAGCTGTTTCTCACAATGTTTTATACTATCAACCTATCCCCGTTACTCGTTACCAAGTCAGGTTTTATGCTAATAATTATTTTAAGTAAATACCAATAGTGTCCATCACTGCCTTTAAGCACGGGCTTTGTGGACTGCATGTCGGCGTTCAATCTGACATTCGTCCTTAAATTATTGCGCTCTTTACTCTTTTAATAATGAAACTCGAACTGACCAATATGAAAGCAACATTGTAGAAAATGTATTCTCAAAAACGAAGATATTAAGCTCATTCATGTGCTCGGTGGTAGAATAATGTAATGGGTTATTTATTTATTTATTCAGGCAATTTCATTTTCTTTATTGGACTGGAAAACTGGGGCGTGAAAGCCACACATTCCAATTTCAAGGAGACATTCATGAGTATAACTGAATATTGTCACTAAATCACAACGATTGTAAATCACAAAGGCAATTGAATAACTTATTCTACAACAAATTAAGGCAATATAACTATAAGACTGAGCCAAACATAAGGAACACAATTAACTATGACTTTGCACAGATACCGGTATACCATAGTAACGCAAATCACCCTTTACTTGAGTTGTATTGACATTTCCCCTTTAAGTTTGATTTGTTCTTAATGACATGAGACTAGGTTTCGATGTCTTATTAGGATTCATCTTGCCCTTTAAGTTTGATTTGTTCTTAATGACATGAGACTAGGTTTTGATGTCTTATTAGGATGCATCTTGCCCTTTAAGTTTGATTTGTTCTTAATGACATGAGACTAGGTTTTGATGTCTCATTAGAGATTCCTCAGTACCACCTGTCTCATCTGCACCGCCATAAAGTGCAAGTCCCAATAGACGGACATCCAATTCTCTTACAACCCACTGATTCAATTCAAAGTTTCCTCCGATACGGCCCCTAAAAATCAAAGTCCGGTCAAACACAAGTCGGCAGCTGACAATGACATCACAGAATATCAAGATATCTTAAAGCCAAGCCGAGAGTAAAGACATCTAAAAGGCCAAGCCGACAACAAGACAGAGAACTGGGCAATTATTTACAAGTCAATTCCAGCCCATTTTTACATAATTCATTCTATCTAATCACACCCCATGCATGCAGTATGCCGTCGAGTTCGGAAGTAAATTCAACATTCAAGATAGTCATAATAACGAGCTGTCAATAAAACTAGAGGAATACATGGTGGTAAAAGGCTTAAATCTGCTAAAGAACTGGTCGATCAACAGTCAACGTTTTTCAAAATTAGATTTGTATGTGTGCTTTGTTTTTATTGGAAAGACACGTATTGGGACCATACAAGTTTTCATTCCGGTGTGTCTTTATAATTAATGAAAACGATAGGGATGGTATACCTTAGGTAATTACACAAACTTAATTAGTAAAGAGCAATATTGATAAAAAACTATTGTAGAAATTACCCCATTTTAAGTAATGTAGTTATAGAGAAACAGGTTATTTTGCACACACAAAACATACAATTTGAGAAAGTCTTCAGGCATGCAGCCTTTTTCGGGAATCTGACTGCACACATTCAATAAAGGTGGGGTTTTTTTTTATTCATTATTTTCTTGCAACTTCATTGACCAATTGAGCACAAATTGATTCTGGGTTGTCTTTTATGCATACGCGGGACACACTATCATTGTGAGGATACTGTCTTTGACAATTACCAAACGTGAACTCTGCCTTTATATGTATTTCAAAAACCTGCAGTTCGAGAATTTATTGTAGAATTTTACGAAAGCGGCCATTGATACACGCAGCATCTTCAAGGAAGATGAAAGTTTGTTGACAGTTGACCCGAGTTCAAAACTTAAAATGCCAGCGAACGTCATGCTGAAATTGGAATGAGATTTATTGCTTCTCATTTTCTTTGGAAATATATTACTTTCCCCAACATATCCATGTAGCCTTTGCTTATAGTTTGGCATATACATTTACGGTGCAACAAATCATAATATATTGTTTAAATCGTAAACAATTTCCATCTTCAGTTTCTCGTATTAACGATCTTTCCTGACTATGTTATTAGATCCAGAGAGAACATACGACAAGGCCTGTGTGGATAAAGTATCTGATTTCATCAAGAGACTTATAACCATAACAATGAAATGATTCCTTGATGTTATTTATCGACCATATTATGTCTTATCTGATCACAGGTTATCTTTATAATCTAGTTTGCAAAATAACAATCAACATCAAAATATGAAATTAATTCAAATATGAATAGAGGTTTATCACAATTCGAACAAACATTGGTCCGATTAAAGACACTGGACATCTTTGGTTATTGTCAAAGACCAGTCTTCTCACTTGGTGTATCTCAACACATGCACAAAATAACAAACCTGTGAATTGTGAACTCAATTGGTCGTCGAAGTTGCGAAATATTAATGGAAGAAAAGACACCCTTGTCACTATAAGTTGTGTGCCTTTGTTATTGTTTTCTGTGGTATGTTTTTATATGTTGTGCAACTTTTACTTTTTAATATTTTATATGTTGCTGTAAAATTGAGTTTTTGATTTTCATGTATGTTTTATACTTGACAAATAAACAATTAAACTCAATTCAATTAAATTCAATTCAATTTTAGATGCTTGATTTCGAGACCTCGAAATCTAATTCTGAGGTCTCGAAATCAAATTCGTGGAAAATTAATTCGTTCTCGAAAACTACGTTACTTCTGAGGGAGCCGTTTCTCACAATGTTTATACTATAGACAGCTCTCCTTTGCTTAAGTTTTTTGCTAACAATTATTTAAAGTATTTACCAAAAGTGTCCACTGCCTTTAAGCTATACTCTAATTTGCGTATTATTTTTTAAGTAGTGGGCAATCCTTTATCAGGACAAGATATTCCTAAGAATAAATCCTCACAGTATGAAAGTCACCCACGGATCAACTCTCCACACTGGGGTTCCAGGCTACACAAGATGTATGACGTCATCATCACCAGACTCTCTAACCACACAATGTTCTCGTTGACTATGACGTCACGTTCCACTTAAACTGACTGTCTTTAAGAATTCGCGGAATACTTGTCCACAAATATTGAGATAGAAAACTTTCTACGGGCACCTCCTCCTGACAATGGTTTACTTTACTCGTAAGTAGCTAGCAGATTGCAAGAATAGATTTACGACTAAACTATAAATAAATAGTAAACTTGCGGGTACAGCGCATTCAATCTCTCTTGTTGGAGTGTTAGCTCTAAAAAAGATCAAGCTTGGTCTCGACGTTTCGAACAATATACTCTGCTCGTCTTCAGGAGAAAATACCTCGATTCATATTATTCACACCATGCAAAGCGCCCCACATCACTTAAAAATCGTTTTATAACCTCTTGAAATAGTGTGCCGATCAATAATAAATAAAAAACATCTATCAATTTTCAAATGTTCTTAAAACAAAATATGACCACTTGTTCCTATATTATCAACTGGTTTCATACAGATCTGTGTGACTTTAGATAAAGTGCTAAATCAGTGGTGTTAAAAGATGCAAATACATGTAATGGACACGTCACTGAATGTGCTGGACGAACAAACCTATTCCTAGCTGATCATTGAACTACAAGGAGTCATGACAGATAGAATGAGCTCAATTTACCCATTTGATGAATTAACCTTAACTCATCTACCGTACACCAAGAGGTCACGTCTAACTCATAATAATTAATATAGAAACAGTAACTGACCGTTAAACATTGAAATGTAATTGCAATGTCAATTATTACAGGAATTTGACGGATACAGTGGAGCTGTCTCTTAATACTACCCGCTAACTCAAGAAGAACTTTGTTTAAGATGCACGCTGAGAGTGTTAAGAACACAGCTGTCTTACATAGCAGCTGGTGGAGGAGAAATGAGATCTACAAGGCACCCTGTATAGTTGAGGTAGGGGGTACACACATACAGAGTGAATCTTCATTAGACAACACTTCACTCGACTTCAAGATGACTTTCACATCTTATAGACCTCCAAACTAAACATGGATCAATAACCATTTCGAAACTATATCCCGACAGACTTCTCATAGGTCTCTTTTAACGGGTTTGGGTACTTTTTTGCGGGACACTGTCACAAAACACTGTCCACAGATTCACATTAAACTTACACAGTTTGAGGATAATGATAGTTGCTGAGGTGCTGCAGTTTTTGAGAAATGGGTAAAACAAGTCACGAATATAATTTTCGTCTCTAAAGACGAACATTATTTTAGCATGTCAAACGTATATTTCGTGACATTGTTTTACGTATTTCTCAAAAACTACAGCAAATCAGCTAGTAATACTTTAAGGCAAGCTTTCTGCTATCATTTTTTTCAAACGGTGTAAGTTTAATGTAAATATGTGGACATTGTGTTTTGTGTTACACAATGTACCCAAATCCTTTTAAGGGGACCCTATTTCTGTATATTTCTTTTCGAAATTGATATGATGGTTGCCTATAAAGCAATCAAGATGAAAAACTGCATTGTTTAAATTTATGTGATTAAGTTTCTGGATAGTCGGCAACTATAAACAATGCAAAGCACAGGGGAGGGAGCTAGTTTAATGGACCATATATACCTATTTGATACACATACAAAGAGGGTAGTATTTTAGCAACGACAATCAGTGATAATATGTTAAAGACACTGAACACCTTCGGTACTTGTCAAAAACAGTCTTCTCACTTGACGTATCTAAACATATGCACACAATATCAAACCTGTGCAAATTTGAACTCAAGTGGTCGTCGTAGTTGCGAGAGAATAATGGAAGAAAAAAACACCCTTGTTACACGAAGTTGTGTGCTTTGAGATACCTTGGATTCGAGACCATAGTGAGAATTACTTCTTTCTAAAACACTATGTAACTTCAGATGGAGTGGTTTCTTTCATCAATGCATCTCTTCATTGCTCGCAAGCAAGTAAGTTTGTATGCTATCAATTGTTTTGAGCAATTACCAATAGTTTCCAGTGCCTTTAAGTGTTTATACACTGAGATAGTATCTAAAATAAAATTGTAGTTACTTAGGAAGGATGAAATAATAATTGAATTACTAAAGGTAGAGATTAAAATACGCTTGATTGTTAGGACCTAGGAACCAAGTTATGATAACAGAAACTGCTAAGCATGACAATAAAGAGACTTGCTATAACATCGACAGCAATGGAAAATGTGGATAACGTTTAATGTATAGCACTATCAAGCACGCAATCTGAGAGATCAATGTGCTAAATGCCATCTCCCAATAAACCGGAGGTAAACTCCTTCTGTTGGCACTATCCTCTATAGATAACACCAAAGACCAATCTTGGTGATGGTACAATGAAAGTTACATTATGCATGCCCTGTGCGTATCTTCATCGTCCGCAGTGCCTAGAATAGATCGTGGGCGATGCATGATGTAGGTCTAACATTTACATACAAAATACAAAAATGACAGAATGTTAAAGTGTTTCCACCTAAACCATAAATGCCCATTTTAAAGTGCTTCACATAATGAGTCACATCTTGATAGTCTTGAGAATGTTTTTCATGAATAAAAACGGCCGAATCCCTCGGGCAGGCAGTGCAACATCACATTATTTCTATAGTGTAAAACTATTGCACGATGTTGATTAAAATGATTTCAACCCTGCGGTACTCAACAACCAAGTATCCTCTGAATACTACTTTAAAGACATGGACACTTAATTGTCAAAGACCAGCCTGCTCACTTGGTGTCTCTCCACGTACATGTATGCATAAAATAAAAAAGTCGAAGTTGCATGATAATAATGGAAGAAAAAAACACCCTTGTCACACAAAGTTGTGTGCTTTCAGATGCTTGTTTTCGGGACCTCAACATCTAATTCTGAGGTCTCGAAATCAAATTCGTGGAAAATTACTTCTTTCTCGAAAACTATTTCCTTTCAGAGGGAGCCATTTTTCACAATGTTTTATACCATCAACCTCTAACCATTACTCGTTACTCAGTAAGGTTTTATGCTAATAATTATTTTGAGTAATTACCAATAGTGTCCACTGCCTTTAAGAAATGATTTCAGCCCTGCGGTATACTCAAACAACCAAGTGTCCTCTGAATACTACTTAAAGCAAGAGTTCAAGCAGTGTTTCTGAACGATCGGACAACTCGTGTACTTTGTTTGGATCTGTTGGTGTTCCTACATTGTTTGTTTGTATTTTGCTTATATTCTTCACTGGTGTACGTTTATAAACTGTTTACTACATAAATCTAATTGTCTTATGCCATTTTTACTGTTATGCGCCCTCTAACAGGCTGGTCCTGCAGAGAGCGCAATATGACATCAATACATTATTTTGTATTATTATTTATAATAACAATACACTGCTGAGTTTTTTGTGTATTTTTTCTTTTCATAAAAGCAGAATTTTGATTTGCAGTATAATCAAATCTTACACTAATAACTTTATACCGAATTCATCATTTAATACTTCAATAAATTAATTGGAGCTGCTGAAGTATCAATCCATTCAAAGTAATATTTTAAAAGCTATATTAAATCAGAGTCCTATTTCTTGACTAAATGGAGAGGCATATTATGCACAGTATAGTCAATGCCATAGCGATCCCACATTAAGACGTGGCCGTAATGCATAATAATAGAAGCGTGTGCTCTACTTTTTATGTATTTTTTCCATAAGAAACACACATAACCTGAGGCACCAGGCATAGAACATATGCATGGTGATAGGATAGGGAAGGAATTCATGAAGGTCTGGTATAAACAAGTTACTCATCATTCATTATGGTAATTAGTCATGTGTTATACATCATCAGTGGTATAGCCCCACTATGACCTTGCTCCCTGTAAAATAAACCGTGCGTATAGCTGATACTGATATTATTCAAATATCAATATAACACGATGTTATCACACACGACCGTCAGAATATGTGGGGCCAAATACCTCCAATAGTCGGACATTCTTCGAATATAATGAAATTACTTGGTTAAATTGTTTTATTTTTTTATAATCCAAACAACAACAACAACAACACCAATTGTTGACGCCACTGGGACAGGCATCAAGGCATTGTCATTAATCTGGTCAGTTTTGATCCAAGTCTTTCAAGTTTAAAGGTTAGGTGTCTCGTCATAAACACAGAACGTATCTTTGAAGATTTTATTTTAATCAAACCCCTCAAAATGACTTGAGTTTTTGCAAGATTTACACAAAAACCTAACATGAATACTCTAAACACAACGAGTTGTTCTTGATCGTCCCCATCCAAATACTATGGTAACGCTTTATTATAAAATTTAGTAGGTTTCATCGGCATGTCAAATGTACACATCCAAGCAAGCATAAACCAATGAAAGGCCGTGACCTTACTTGAAGACAACTAGTGTCTTTCAAACTTGATTTCCGTCAATCAAAATGAAAACTATCATTTTGATGAAATATTTTGTTTAAACAAATGTATAGCCTACTCAACACTGTTAACTTCTTCATAAAATGTTTGACATGTAATGAAAACAGCTGGTGAAGGCATGGTCGACCAAGCACGCAGCGAGGACAACTGCTACCCTAAAGGACTTCAAGACATCTCGACCTAACAACTGCTGGCATGTGGCATTGAGCGAATGGAGGGGGGAATTTGCGATTAGTACGGCATTCAAACAACCATGAGAGGCAGGCTCGGGTGCGTCATGTACGTGACCAGCAGGCACCGGAGATACGCTCTGTGATCATCTAGTTCATCTTCTTTAATAATCACAGTCCTTTATCTGCTATGTGCACTTCTTGAGTGACTTTTAGGTATTTGGAAAACCTTTTTCACTCTCAGTCTGATGTACTATTTATGAAAGGTTAACAATTGTGTGTAATTGGAGGAAGAAGCCAGGTACTGGCCAAATTTGTGGTGTGTAGTTGGAAGAAGAAACCAGGCACTGGCCAAATTTGTGGTGTGTAGTTGGAAGAAGAAGCCAGGCACTGGCCAAATTTGTGGTGTGTAGTTGGAAGAAGAAGCCAGGTACTGGCCAAATTTGTGGTGTGTAGTTGGAAGAAGAAACCAGGTACTGGCCAAATTTGTTGGGTGTGTGGTCGGCCATAGGCCTATGATTTTCGGCAACCTTCACAATTTTGGCAAAACCTATTATAGTTTACCTGCATCCGAGATCTGAAAGTTCAATATAACATTCGATCATCTTATCCTTCTGTATTTTACAGTACCATCCTGACTAAATTCGTGACCCATTTATGGGACACTGTTGGCATACATACACACGGACCAATCCAAGTTCAACCAAAGGTGGACATGCTTACTAACATGGCCTTTCTGGACACAATCTTAACTGCATTCTGACCACATGAAAGTGTTCAAATCACTCTCTAATGTACGTGGCAGAAAATTCAACTCCAAGGCCTCGGATGCCGTGAAAATGTGCACCTTACATAAAACTTGTTTTAACCTCCCTGCACGTTCCCAAAGATTGACTCATTACTATACCACCCCCCCCCCCCCCCATAAAAAAGATAGAAAGCTTGACACACGTGCTGCAAACACTTTTCCCGCGTTGCTACAATGACCAATCAAAATCGATTCACACATAATCATCTTTTGTAATGGTGTAAGTGGGTACCAGGGAAAACGGCACAAGCTTTTGACGTCTTTTACGAAATTAAATGTTTCCGTTTAACAATGTGTATATATTCTGAATACACAACTACCAACCAAAACTAGCCCTTAATCTGAATCAGCTTTGACCGAAAAAGGGAACAAGATGTTGTTCGAAAGGAAACTTGATTGTGCTGGCAGTAAACCTTTACTTTATAGCCAAGTTTTCCCGATACATGCTTATTTCTTTAATACTCTACATTTCAATCAATCGATTTTCAAATCTCAGTCTTGAAAAGTTAAGCAAACAATATTTCACAACTTGGTGTTTCCTTCTGCATCTACAGTTTTTACTAAAAGACTAAACGTCTACAGTAATTCCTGGAAGTATAATTGAAAATTTAAGGACAGAGTCACTTCATCGCGTCTTGTGTTATATCTGCCTACAGGTTTGATGGGACAGATAAGAGAATGTGTTTGTCCTTGTTGCTTTAAACAAGAGCTCTTTGGTGATTAAAAACGGAGCAATGGTTTCACTCAAAACGCTATAGGACTCTCTCTGACAGTGACACATCTAAACAAATCTAAACTAAACTCCAAGAGCACTGGAACAATGTATATTAAGTACTTCTTCCAAGAAAGGAAGACAGTTAGGATCACCCCATTATTAATATACGCTGTATTGACAAAGGCTGGATCGCGTAAACAAGTATGACGTGCTGTATAAAGTAGAACACATTTGTTGCAGTATTATCTACCAGCATGTTCACAATTTCTTCATTAATAGACAAAAACAACGGTAGTACAATCTTAGTTAACGAGCAGTGTATTAATCGTTGCTTGGTTGCGAATTTTAGCTTTAACTTTGGCTGATAATGTGAAAGATGCTAGGGGAAACTCTACCTGGCAAGTAGATACACACATGGTGTTACCGCACACCAAATATATATTGATACCTGATCACCATGCAATACCTCAAATCCTATAGAAATAAGTTGTTGTTTTGAGGTACCATTTTTGGTCGACATCTTAAAAAGTTTGAATATCATCCATCCAACAATCACTTCCTGAAATTACGGAATGACGCGGTGTGATTCGTCAATCATCAAACAAGACACAGCTAACTAAATTAGTGTTCAGATTGGTTTAACATGTAATAATATGTCAACACCTGACCGTAATTTATTGGGAGTTATTTTCTCTAAACAAGAGAGAGATGTGCTCATTAAAACTATCACGTAGCCTTCTCTTTTAATTTAAAAGGAGAAAAAAAGTTAAGCAGGATTTGAAACTTTCTCCAGAAGACGATCACAGCATACTGATCGAAACGTCGAGTTGAAACCAACAGTTCTTTTCAGAACCACCCCAACTCATTAGAGAAAGTCATTACAAGGTGTTACGCAAACCTTACTATATAGAGAAACAAAGTTGTTTTAGTCACTAGAGCAAATACAGTAACACGTGCAGTCATGGATATCGCGAGAATTTTAGACTTTCGTCCTCAGATATTACGTTTATTTATTTGATAGTATGTATTCAACTTCGTTTATGTTTGCCAATATCTTTGTTGATATTTGAAATTTAAGCCCACAATTCAGGCAAAACTTGTCAAATGGCAATATAAAGTCGAATTTTGAAAGTACGTTTTTTTTTATCCAAATATTTGTAGAGCTCCGGCACAGCAACACTTGCAATCACATTTCTTTTTAGATAACGATTTGAATGATTCAGAAATATCGTTTAACCATGTGTTTTGAGACTGTTTGTGTAACTGAGCAATACGCTATACCAGACATTGAGTCTTATAATTCTCACAAGATATTGGTGACATTTCACCTTGTAAGAAATAATTACTACAAGATGATACTTCCGCGGTGAAGGCCTTGATAAAGTAGCAAAGACAATTTTGTAATCAGTGCTACTAAAGTTAATCAATAGTTGATGCAAGGTAACTTTACAATGAAGGGTAATGATGTGGGGTCATATCTTATTTCCCGACACCCTTCATCGTCTCACTAACGAGTCAAATTGTTTAGTTCACATTTAGTTTCCATACTTCATGATGGCTCCCTAACGTTTATGACATTATGGGGAAAAAAAGAAATATATCATATCTAATACAGTGTATACATAAATATATTGATTCAATCAACAACTTGAGTGAAATGATAATTAAGGCACTTAATTAAAGGCAGTGGACACTATTGGTAATTACTCAAAATAATTATTAGCATAAAACCTTACTTGGTAACGAGTAATGGGGAGAGGTTGATAGTATACAACATTGTGAGAAACGGCTCCCTCTGAAGTGGAGCAGTTTTCAAGAAAGAAATAATTTTACATGAATTTGATTTCGAGACCTCAGATTTAGAATTTGAGGTCTCGAAATAAGCATCTGAAAGCACCCAACTTCGAGTGACAAGGGTGCTTTTTCTTGCATAGTTATCTCACGTCCGACGACCAATCGAGCTCAATTTTTCACAGGTTTGTTATATTATGCATATGTTGAGATACACCAAGTGAGAAGACTGGTCTTCGACAATTACCAATAGTGTCCATGTCTTTAAGCATGTTTTTATTGTTTTAATTTAATTTTGTATTTTTTTTGAGGGGGTGGGGTTAGGCAGTGGTGTTTTATATATTTTGTGTTTATAGTTGATGATAAGTATAATCAATTACACCAGTAGTGTATTGGAACAGTAGATAAAGCAATACAGCAGACAATGTTACTCACCCGTCTTGTAGACGACCTTCTCAAGATGAATTCTTCATCTACAGGCGCCTCGGCAGCTCCATAAGCAGCAGATCCATCCTTTTCCTTCTCTTTAATCGAATCCAGCCGGTTCCGAGCTGCTTGACGATCCCTTTGCTCTTTTATGGACTTAATTCGAAACATGCCGCTTCAAGCTGTTTTGCCAATAATTATACACTATTAAATTGTTAGTTATTGTTGGCTTTGTTTTTGTTTGCTTCGCGTATGAACTTTTCAATTATCGTATTTTTTGCGGGTCTGAAACGTGAAGAGATGTTCAGGGTCAACTTTGTTGTTCAGTACCGTTTTTTGTCTCAACCCAATCGATACAATATTAACAACGTACCACGTTGATGTCAAATATCACGATCTCCTCCATTGATGCAGTTTCCATTATAACAGGTTTTATTTTACAAATGAGTTCATCAACTGTGTAATAACGTTGGATAGGCCGAACACACACACACACGGCGCCTGTATGTCACCTCAACACACGACTACGTTTCTTACCTAACATGTCACAAAGCACATTTTGATCCTAACCGTCGTGAACTTGAAGCTGATCAAAACGTGGACCATTCAACGCATGCGTCGTCATCACAGGCTGCACTAGTAGGGTATAATACATGTCATGTATATACTAAGGCCTGGTACGTACCACTGGTACCAGCATCAAGATATACCAAACTGTCGAGAATCCCACTGCAAGGCTCACCCATGCCACATGTAGCATTTGACAGATTCAATCCTGTAGCACAAACATAAAAACACTTATTTTGCAAGGAGCTTATCTTTATTTTTTTTTTTTAATGCGTATAATAATAACTAACTGTAATTGACAAAACCTTTTCGGCAACATGGTCACATTCTTTGTTTCACTGAATTTCAAAAAGCAATTTAATGTAAATATACATGATCTCGTTTGAGGTCGAGTTTGTTATAATGTTTAAGACTATTGCTCTTACTTTCTTGGAAAATCTTAAAATTACCATATTCTATTTACATGTACTCTTTTATAATTTAGCACACCTGCCTGATGGCGAAAGTGTGTATTTGTGTCAAACCCAAATCTGACGGCTTCTCAATCAATCCAACTCCAATTATTTTCTTAATATTGACAAATTATTGTGAGCAAGCTATTTGTTCTCTCGGGAAACTAATATAAAAAATGTGCATACATTGACGATGTGCAGGCGACAAATTACCTGTGCTTCAAAATGTTCATGTGGTAGAACACAATAACGAGCGTGTTATTTGTTAAATTAACATTAAAATACTACGGAATTATTACATAAAACAGCATCGGTGTGGAGCACAAAGAGATCGCGATTGGCTGTGATTTGAAGTGGGCCTACAGGCCAATGTTGTTTGTAAATGCGTTTGTAACGCACTGCTCGATACACCGAGGTGCCCTCACAACACAAAACAAATCAGGATACCCAACACAAAACAAGTCAGGATTCACAACATAACACAAGTCAGGATTCACAACACAACACAACACAAGTCAGGATTCCCAAAACACAACAAGTCAGGGTTCCCAACATAAAATAAGTCAGGATACCCAACACAAAACAAGTCAAGATTCCCAAAACACAACAAGTCAGGGTTCCCAACACAAAACTAGTCAGGGTTCCCAGCACAAAACAAGTCAGGTTTCCCAGCACAAAACAAGTCAGGTTTCCCAACACAAAATAAGTCAGGTTTCCCAACACAACACAAATCAGGATTCCCAAAACAAAATAAGTCAGGTTTCCCAACACAAAACAAGTCAGGTTTCCCAACATAAAACAAGTCAGGTTTCCCAACACAAAACAAATCAGGATTCCCAACACAAAACAAGTCAGGTCCCAACACCCGCATATAGTACCCTAACAAAGTCAGGATTTCCTTTCACAATTTCCAAGAAAGTCAACACATTTCTCATTCGAGCTGACCTTAGATCTCACTTTAGCACGTTGAACTGCAGACAACACGTAATTTATGAGTTGATATTATGATATATAATATTCATAGTTTCCTTCACAACAAGCTCCAAGCATCATTCTGGTAACAAACCGACAATGTGGGTGGATAACCGACTGTTTCGATTTGTTGGTAATTGTTTTTGGTAGCAGTCAGTGTTGGTTTCATCAACAAAGAAAATAAAACAAAAATCGATGTTCTTTTTCTGTGTAATTTCCTTTGAGGACTGCATTAATTGATTTGACCCCGTCTAGTCTAAACAATGTCCGCAAGAAGGACCTCTTATGCATTTGGTGGTACTAGGCATTGGGTGCGTTCGTTTACCTTCCCTGGGTCTACCCCGCAGTGCTCACTCGGGTGATCCCCTGACAAGAGCTAAACGAACGATCATACTCGCCCTCTCGTGGTGACGGAATGCACCTCAGGCCAGCCCCAAGTGACCCGTTCCACAAGCAGGGCACTAGGGGCTGACCCCGGGTGAGCCCCTGGAATGACTTTAAAGCTATACGAACGAACCGGGGCAGACCGGGGTTGACCCAGGGAAGCTAATTACTACCGCCATACTGGCCTAATACATCAACGCATTATACCTACACGTGCCATCAAGGAGTATTAGTGTTATGAATACATTATGCCAATCTGACTTCGCCAGACTTCGCCAAAGCAACAATACTTCATTTTGTTGTACAAAACACTAAAAGATAAAATAAAACTATAACATGGTCCAACCTGTGTTAGTTGTCGACTTTCCAAAGACCTCAGTATCAAAAGTGTAGTCGCCGCGTCTTCGAGGTGCAGAGAGAGCTACAGTTGCGTTGTTCGCTGTGAAAGGTTTAATTCAACCGTTTAAGTATTCACAATCAAACATTATACAACCAACAGATTAACTCCTTTATCCTCGGTCAATGATGCAAAACGTTTTAGAGTTGGACATTTTTTCTTGATCGGTCGAGTTGGCCTTTGAAAAGCGTTTGTAACCGTTTGTTATAAAATGCATATGGTTGGAAAGATGGTGTAAAAGTAGAACACAATGATCCACACAAACATGCCTCTAAATTGCACGGTTTTCTTTTTACATCCTCGACTAACACGGTCGCCCAATTGCCCAATAATGGGAGTCAATTTCGATAAAATTTCGCATTTTATAACAAACGGTTACGAACGCTTTTTATAGACCAACTCGTCCGATCCAAGGCAACGTGATCCTTTAATTACATGGGTTCAGAAAGGGACAGGGTTCCATTGATGCGCATTAGATTGGTCACAACCTTTGAACTTTTTTAGAAAATTGAGAATTTTGTGGATGAATTTTGTTTGAGCTATATTTGAGCTCATTTATTAATTACAGTTTGTAATGGACAATACTCTTTCGCACTCATTATGGTGCATTGACTAATTAATTGGGGTTCAATTACTACTAAACTGGTCTATCGCAAATGGGAGGACAGGAAACAAATCGGTTAATATACAGGAGAAGACAGCTAAATTGTAATGGTTCGTGTTATCAGTTAGAACATTTTGCGGCAGGAAAGACTAGTTTCTTAAACGAACGTCTTAACTTGGATAAGTCAAATGAGAACTTTGGTCAGTATCTTAATCAATTCAAGAATAAATGATGTCGGACACTTTGCAACTGAAGATAGAGTACGCTACGTATTAACACATTAGGTTGGCGTCAGCTATCTGAATACGTGTACAATGACAGACAGCCAAGTCCCTATTCAAGGTCAGTAGTATATGAAAACTGTTTTGCATTGCCGTTTATGTTTGCTGCTGTGTCTATTAGACTGTTACCGCCTTCGACGTGAAACCTTATTCAACATAAAGATTGATTCGTTCACTTAAAATTACGACCTTTATATTGCCACTGAAAATGGTTGTAAGATGCTATGTCAGATTTTTGGCCGATTTGACCCCAAAATTTTGATTTAAAATTCAATAGGTATTTTGATGGGGGTCGAGAAAGTTACAAGCTTTCATTTGAGCCATTGCTCGAAAAAGTCCGCCAATTATTAGTAGCAGTGAAATAAAGTTCGGGATCCCGACAATATATCACGTGACCAGTTCTTATGTGTTTTATAAGAAACGTTTTAAATTTTTGCCATGGTTCCTAACCATTAAAAGTAAATGTTGATTTTTTTTTTCGTTAGAGCGGGTGATACTCTTTGAAATACCATTCACTCAAAAAAAATCAATTTTTTAATGTTTGGGGCCAAAAATCTGACATAGCATCTTTAACCCATAAGATTCAAATAGGCATTGACACGTGACATGAGTTGGATTTATGCTTCGCAACACATCAACAAATCACTTTTATTTATCTCAGGGAGAAAAATATAGTCAGTTGTGGCAAACTGCTTAAAGACACTGGACACTATTGGTAGTTGTCAAAGACCAGTGTTCTCACTTGGTGTATCTCAACATACGCATAAAATAACAAACCTCTGAAAATTTTAGCTCAATTGGTCATCAAAGTTGCGCGATAATAATGCAAGAAAAACACCTTTGTCATACTAAGTTGTGTGCTTTCAGATGCTTGATTTCGAGACCTCAAATTCGTGGAAAATTAATTCTATCTCGAAAACTACATAAGTACTGTACACCACTTCAGAGGGAGCCCTTTCTCACAAAGTGTTATACTATCAACATCTCCCTATTACTCGTGACCAAGTAAGGTTTTAAGCTAATAATCATTTTGAGTAATTACCAATAGTGTCCACTGCCTTTATACCAAAAGGACCTGTATATAAATGCACAACAATAATAGTTATACATGTACATGTATGCATGCTCACGTTTCGACCCTAGCAGAGTCGTTCTGGAAATTATCTAAAGTCTTGTTCTTTTAGTGCTTCTACATGCAGTGGTGACATAACATCAACTCTCCTCGATTTAACGCCTTCCATGTGTGAACCACCCCCCCCCCCCTCCCACCCCCCCCCCCTCCCGCCCCCCCCCCCCCCCCCCTCCCCCCCTCCCATCCCCCCCCCCCCCCCCCCTAAAAAAAATTGCTTGGCTCTTATAAACAGATACTGAAATAAATGCACGTTCTTTGAGCTCGTAAATAGCAATACCATTACCCCTGAAAATTCCATTTCCAGAATGAAAGTTAATACCTTCTAGGCCTCACCCGGAGGGTTTTTATTTAATTAAATCACGGACCATTCTCTACATTTTAATTCCCTTAAGTACAATCTCTTCAAACAGTTTATTGAGATGTTAACAGATTGATGTTCTGAGCCTGGTTTTGTAAAACAGTTTTGCTTTACTTCAAACGGTTCAATGATTTACTTTTAAAACAAACTCTTTGTCAAGGAGGTATTGGTTAAGGAAGTTGAATTGAGCTGTGTGTTTCAAGGAGCTAACCTACTTAAAGACAATTGACACTATTGGGATTTGTCAAGATACTCACTTGGTGTATCTCAACATATGCATAAAATAACAAACCTGTGAAAACTTGAGCTCAATTGGTCGTCGAAGTTTGGAGATAATAATGAAAGGTGACCCTTGTCACACAAGTTGTGTGTTTTCATTTGCTTGATTTCGAAAATCTAATTATGAGGTCTCGAAATCAAATTCGTGGAAAAACACTTCTTTCTCGAAAACTACGTTACTTCAGAGGGAGCTGTTTCTCACGATGTTTTAAACTATCAACAGCTCTCCGTTAATCTTTACCAAGTAAGGTTCAACTATGTTGAGTAATTATTATCATATAAACTTCATTCAAGTACTTTGTCCTAAACCTCACCAACATACACCTCGTCATTTTTAATTCATTAAGGACAGATGTTAATATACAATCAATGACTTCATAAACATCTCTCTGTCAGATTTGAACCTGTCTTTTAAAGGCACTGGACACTATTGGTAGTTACTCAAAATAATTGTTAGCACAAAACCTTACTTGGTAACAAGCAATGGGGAGCTGTAGAGAGTATAAAACATTGTGAGAAACTGCTCACTCTGAGTTTTCGAGGGTTATTTTCCACTAAAATATTTGAACTTGATTTCGATACCTCAGAATTAGATTTTGAGGTCCCAAAATTAAGCATCTGAAAGCACAAAACTTTTTGTGACAAGGGTGTTTTCCCCCGTTATTACCTCGTAACTTCGACGACCAAATGAGTTCAAATTTTCCCAGGTTTGTTATTTTATGCATATGTTGCGATACACCGAGTGAGAAGACTGGTCTTTGACAATTACCAATAGTGCCCAGTGTTTTTAAAGCAGAGGCGAGAGCTGTTAGTTAGATCAATGATCTACTAAACTAATAAATCAATTTTTTGACAAGAGTGTCAACTATGTATTGAAATGGTCCTGGTAGTTGAAGATATTAACTTACAATAAATTAAAGTGGGTATGGTTTTAAGGCTTCGCAGACAGATAAAAGCGTTATCTCCATGACAACCTCAGATGTAGTGGTACCCTTCTTTTTAAAAGTGGTTACACGGCGTTCCATCATTTATTTATTCAATTTAAAAACATTATTCAAAGTTATTATCGTTTTTTTGCCCTCTCTTGAAACTACCAGTAGGTTATTCTGTTAGATCCTTTTTAATAGTTTCATTAAACTTCAATTGAACCTAGCCAATATATCAAGTAATTTATTACTATAGTATACATTACAAAACTTATATGTGTATGATCACGCTGTTGGTTAATGGTTCTTAATGCCTGTCAAAACCAACCATTGGTTGGGTGATTGAGGTTCAACACCAACATGCATAACAATGCAACTTGTACTTTTCCATGTGTGAACAATTATTTATTATAGACATTACTAATTATTATCAATACTTAGTAACTGAAACAGGTTCGCCAGAGCGTGTCTGTATTTACTTCAGTCATTGTACTATAGACCTCTGTCACGCTGCCCCCATCTTGGTCATGTACCTCATATCGAATATAAATAATGAATGCTGATAATCATTTTGCAAATAGGAACCAGACTACTTTGTTCTTCCAGCCTCGGTTTTGTTACATTGATATCAATGGGAGAAATTCAAGATGGCTGCACCATGATAAAGGTCTATTGTCTACCCTTAATGGCACAATTTCATAGCGCTGCTTAACGGTAAAAGCACGTTTTCGTGTTAATACTGCAGCAGAACAATTTGCTAAGGTGCAAACGTATTTCACAGGGTTAACATAAAAAGTAGGTAGCCATATTGTGCGTTCACCATGGATTTGCATTGTGACGTCATTTATTTTCGGGCGGTAAGCACCGAAAGATAAGCTGCCATTTTTTGTGCTTACGGTTAGCAGTGCTTTGAAATAGAAATCCTACACACAGTAGGCACAAAATCAGCTACTTAGCAGCTGTATGAAACTGGGCCCAGATCATCTCCTTTAGGTTTAAAGACAGTGGACACTATTGGTAATTGTCAAACACCAGTCTTCTCACTTGGTGAATCTCAACAAAAGCATAAAATAACAAACCTGTGAAAATTTGAGCTCAATTGGTCGTTGAAGTTGCGAGATAATAATGAAAGGAAAAAACACCCTTGTTACATGAAGTTGTGTGCTTTCAGATGCTTGATTTCGAAACCTGAGGTCTTGAAATCAAATTCGTGGAAAATTACTTCTTTCTTGAAAACTAATTTTTTATACTACCAACAGCTCTCCATCACTCGTTACCAAGTAAGGTTTTATGCTTATAATTATTTTGAGTAATTACAAATAATGTCCACTACCTTTAATTAGTGACTTGAGTCATTATCCCCGATTTGCTTGACTGGTCTTGGAGGGAAAAAGGAGATAACCTGACACAATCTAAAACATCTCCCAATAAAAACAACAATCCATTCATTCATTATCCACCTCATAAGTTAAATTTTCTCAAGAAACTTTGACACATGCAGTTATTAGTTACGCTGGCTCTTCATGTAAGTTATGCTGTTTAATGTAATAAGCATAAACCAATATATAGTCGACAGACAAACATAACACGCCTACTTGACAGCCCAAGTCTGTGTTATGGTTGAAGTTGTGGGTGTTGATAATGAATGGTTTAATTGGAAAAGGCATTCAAGTGGAACACCATTCATAATAAGTTACATATCTCATTCATTTTCAAAGCTCTAATAAGCAATGAAAGTACATAATCTATAAGTAACAATTACTTACAATAAATGAGCAGTTTAAAGGCAGTGGACACTATTGGTAATAGTCAAAGCGAACCTTCACAGTTGGCCTATCTCAACATATGCATAAAATAACAAACCTGTGAAAATTTGAGCTCAATCGGTCATCGAATTTGCGAGATAACAATGAAAGAAAAAAACACCCTTGTCACCTGAAGTTGTGTGCGTTTAGATGGTTGATTTCGAGACCTCAAGTTCTACATCTGAGGTCTCAAAATCAAATTCGTGGAAAATTACTTCTTTCTCGAAAACTAAGGCACTTCAGAGGGTGCTGTTTCTCACAATGTTTCATACCACCAACCTCTCCCCATTACTCGTCACCATGAAAGCTTTTATGCTAATAATTATTTTGAGTAGTTACCAATAGTGTCCACTGCCTTTAATATAGCTGGAGAAAAGAGAAGAAAAAACATGTGAACAATTGATGAACCAACCAAACCAACCAACAGAAAAAAAACTCGGGTTAAAAAAACGAACTGAAACAAAGTACCCAAACATAGCTCAAACAAGTGTTGGGTAAACAAGTTTTGAGTTTCCAAAGCTATTCGTTTCAGAAATTCCTATTACACACACAAAAAGAGCATTATTTAAAGACAGTGGATATTATTGGTAATTGTCAAAGACCTGTCTTCTCACATTTGCATAAAATAACAAACCTGTGAAAACTTGTAGACTTCCTCCAAGCTTTTCAAGATTCCCTCCCATCTTCTTTTATCTGAGACTTCCTTCTGTCTCGCGCTATCTTCCGTTTCCTCCTGTCTCACGTTTTCGTTGACTTCCTCCCAGCTATCAAAGATTCCCTCCCATCTTCTTCTTTCTTAGACTTCCTTCTATCTCAGGCTATCTTCGGTATCCTCCTGTCTCACGCTGTCGTTGACTTCCGCCTGACTCTCGTTGACTTCCTCCCGACTCGCGTTGTCTCATACTTTCTCCCATTTGACGCTTTCTTGGGAAAGTTCCCTTCCCATGTTCTGTACTGTGTTCATTGTACTTTCTTTCAACCACCATCCGCTGATGATGTAGCTGGGGGAAGTTGTCTGTAAAGAAAAATCAGACCTGCTTTTTATTTTGAACAAGAAATTCAAAGTCATAATTGGGTCTCAGAATTCATAACTTTCAATAACCTCTCTTTCTGTATAAATGTATATACTAAGCGCCTTGAGTACCTTGTTGTTAGATACGTACGCTATATAAGACTTTTATATTATTTTTATTAAAGCCGTGCAACAGATAACACGCGATTGATTTGAAGCTTTTGAAACTCTAGTTGATCATACTTACAATTTTGCAATGCATCCTTTGCTGCTTCCATTTGGGCATCCTGAG
The DNA here is from genome assembly GCF_902459465.1 of Asterias rubens. Taxonomy (NCBI): domain Eukaryota; kingdom Metazoa; phylum Echinodermata; class Asteroidea; order Forcipulatida; family Asteriidae; genus Asterias; species Asterias rubens. The sequence goes on along the minus strand of NC_047080.1, from coordinate 5,914,770 downwards.
TACTACATCAAAAAAAATACATACAATGTAATATTTCCTTTTAAGTTTATTTTTGTTTGAATTTTTTTTTGATATTTTCACATTCAATTCAATTCAAGAATACACTTATTTCAATACTCTTATTAAAGAATAGCGACAGTTACATGTTTTATGGAGTAAAGCAAAACATATCTTTAAGTAAGAGTGAACATAAATAAATAAATAGAGTACAGGGATGTTTTGGTAAGCATGAGCTTGTAAAAAAAACAGCCAGACAGACAAGAAGACAAGACAACCAGACAGACAGATAAACAGACACAAGGACAGATGAACATAAGACATGACACAACGAGTTTGTAATAAAAGCGCCAAGATGGTTAGAACAGTTTAAGCTGGAGATAAATGAGACAAGCATTGAAGAGGTGGATGTGGTTGAATTACATAGGATGGGAAGCTAAGTTGTACATGTACCATTCGCACTAGGTATGTTTATGTGCTTTCTGTTGTAAATATTGTATGATTGATGGCACTAAACAGAGTTCAACTACACTTAAATGACAAAAATAAATAAATATTAATAATAATAATAATAATAGTAGGTATTTGTAATGCGCCAAATCAATCTTTACAGATGTTCAAGGCGCAAGCACAGACAATGTAAACACAACAGTACATGTACATATCCAGTGAATGCTAAACAAACGATAATAATAACATGTATGGTTATTTGACTGTTATCTTTTTTACATTGTACACTCTCACAGTTTATGTGTTTATTAGGTCCTGACATGCTCAACTGGCCATGAGAAATGTAGAATGAGACGAGTACATATAATTCATGGATTGCTTCTCGCCTGTGGAACTCTCACCCACCATTTCTTCAAGAAATTGACAACCTGGACCACTTCAAAGCTTTGTCCAAGACTCACATCTTCCTTCAGACATTTAAATGCTAACTTTATTGATGGAGCTTGTGCCTTTGAATGTTTTTGAAATAGACATTCATTGCTGTGAATCAGCATCAAGTAGTGGTAGAACATTAAACATTCAACGGTTAATCATATCAACTGCATACACAAGCTACTCTCAAAGGCAGTGGACACTATTGGTAATTGCTCAAAACAATTGTAAGCATAAAAACTTACTTGGTAATGAGCTTTGGAGAGCTGTTGATAGTATAAAACATTGTGGAAAAAGGCTCCCTCTGAAGTAATGTAGTTTTTGAGAAACTAGGTATTTCTCGCTAAAATATTTGAAATTTGTTTTCGAGACCTCAGAATTTGAATTTGAGGTTTCAAAATTCAGTATCTGAAAGCACACAACTTCGTGTGACAAGGGTGTTTTTTCTTCCATTATTATCACGCAACTTCAACAACCATTTGAGTTCAAATTTTCACAGGTTTGTTATTGTGTGCATATGTCGAGATACACCAAGTGACAATTACCAATTACCAAAGGTGTCCAGTGCCAAGTGACAATTACCAATTACCAAAGGTGTCCAGTGCCTTTAAAGACAGCTTTTGCTTTTGAAGAAGAATAAAGACATGTCTTACTTTGATGCGCATCCTGTTCCTAGTCTTTTACTTCGGAAGTAAACAGCAACGTTGTAAACACGATTGTTTGTTGGTCCATGTTGGCTAATAACCCTTTATAAAGAATGGAACAACATCAACATAGATTAGAATCATCAATCTAAACAAAAGTATCAGGTATTTTGTACTGTAATAAATGTCAAGACAATGGAATATTTCAACATTTTAACAATCTTGTCTAAATTTCTCACAACAAAATTACATAAAACTATTTGGGTTTGGAAAGAAAAACAAAACCCATTGATTTCAAAGGTGATAATTCCCAAAATGCTGAAAATTTTATAAAATTATTAGAAATAAATGCATTAAATAATTCTTAATGAATAATCAATATTATTCTGCAATGTTTTTTAAGAATGGCTTATAATATTTGTAAAGTTGGTTTCGTTTTCTTTTAAGTTTACAGGATTCATGGAAGATTAAAAGACTCACTTGTACTGAGGTACGTCTGGTTCCTTGCCTTCTGTTCTCAAAGTAAGGCAACATTGCTGTAGTTGGGATTTAGCATCATTCCAATGCTGACTATAAATAAAATCCTGTACCAGGAAGAATTAGACATAGAATAGTCAATAACAAATGCATCAACTAAGACTATGTATAAACCTGTCATAATAAAGCTAACTTCTGTTTGAACTATGGGCTGATTTTAATTGGTATTTTGCTTGTTTTTCTTGGATATAACATTTTCAATTCTTGTCTGCTGTTTTGTTTTATTGTCACACCATATCAATGTAAAACTGTTGTAATCCAGCCTTTGTGCTGCGAGGACAGTTTTTTAATAAACCATTTTATCTATCTATCTATAGTTTTTACAGTACCTGCAAGTATCCTAAATGACAGGTGCATCATTTAATTAAGCTCTTTAACCTTGTTGTGTGCTACTTCTGAATGACTCTTTATCCCCTGGCTAGAATGCTGACTTTATTTGAGGTTTATCTTTGTGAATAATAAACAATCCATCATTGGATAAAAACCAACCTTCAACCTTGGGAAGAAACAAACTCCACAGAAGACTGTCACTGACTCAATACCTTGATCAACAAACAGCGCTCCAACAAAAGCTAAATCAATCAAACAAAATGTCCACAGAATCAAAAATCAACAATCATAACTTTCTTAGAATTCTTACAATTTCAATATTGTTTTAGTTGCTTAATTCTGCGCGGACGAAACATTTTAACAGGTTCAAATAACAACCCATACAATTGACTTTTCTACTACCCTATCTTGCAGCTGAATCTGTTTGAATAGAATGATTTACACTCTTTTATCTCCAACAAAATAATAATAGTTAAAACAATAATAAAGACTTTTAATGCACACATATCCACCCTGCTTGGTGTTTAAGGTGCAGTAAACAACCCCCCCCAAAAAAAAAAAAAAACAGACACAACTAAATAAGTCCTTGAAAACCTGTGAAAAAAAGATAAGTTTTGAAAAGAGACTTACATTTTGTGGTACAAAGAAAACATTTAAAGGAACGTTACAGAATTGGTAAGAAACAAAAATCGTGAAGATCACAAATTTACATAAAACTTACACGGTCTAATGATGATGATAGTAGAAAACATCCCTTGAAATATTTCTGTCTGAAATGTCATACTTGATGAGAAATAAATAATCTAAGTTTGCGTTTGGAGTTAATCGCTCAGTGAGCGTTTTATTCATTTTTGTTTTGGCATCGATGCAATGTAAAATTTGTAATCGGTTTTTCACTATTCTCTCGTGACCCAGGTGGCCGATCGATCTCGAATTTCTACAGGTTTGTCAGTTTATGTATATGGTGGATTACATAAAGTGCTTACACTGCCAGCAACTGTTTTGCTAGCAAAACCAATTCTGTAATGTTCCTTCAAGATTATGTGGTAGAGCGTGCCAGATGAAACCTACCTTCCAGTAGATCGGCAAGGAGTTTGGTAGGTAGAGGTCCTCCATCTTCAAGTGTTCGATTCTTAGCGTCAATGATGTACTCTGACATACCAAGATCTGAGGCAACCATGGCTTGGGTTTTATTGTTCACTAAGGAGCTACGAAGAAGCTGTGTAAAAGTACAATTCATTATTATAGTGTATGTTAAATTCAAGTACGCACTAATCCTCCAGTCAGATTGGCAGAATGGAGTGGTGGTAAAAACCTATATTGCACGTCTAATATCACTACCGTGCGTGTTGTGTGTTCTATGTCACGTGCCAAGTTTGCTTGAAGATAAACACGTTATCACACGCGCGCTCGTGGAAATACGGAAAATATAGCGCGTCTACGTCCCATATCCAACTCAGCCTTCGGCCTCGTTGGATATGGGACGCAGAAGGGCTATATTTTTCTGTATTCGACTCCCACTTGTGGGATAACTTATAATGTTAATGTCAAAAAAAATATTGACATGAGCCCTGGGTAAGTTTCTTTTTCCACTTGTTTTGCTTTTTTGTGATTTGTACAAGTTCCCCAAACGAAGACTAAAAGCTAATTCTGGTAAAGGACTACAGGAAGAAGCCATTTATTAAAATGAAAAATGCAGGGAACTAAAGTTGGCAATTTCTACTCCTCTGACATATAGGGTGCATTTGATTGGCTTCCCTGGGTTGACCCAGTCTGCCCCCCGGTACAGTCGAACAGCTTTAACGTCTCTACAGGGAATCACCAGGGTGAACCCCAAGTGCGCCCTGCTTGTGGAACGGGTCACTTGGGGCTGGCCTGAGGTGCATGACGTCACCAAGAGAGGGTGAGTGATCATTGGATTAGCTCTTTGTCAGGGCCTCATCGGAACGAGCACTGCGGGGTCAACACGAGGAATCTAATTAAACGCACCCGTTATATCAACGTACAAAGGTACTAACAACTCCCAAGAAGGTTTTGATATCCACAAGACTTGCACGATCTAATGATCGCCCTAATTGAACAGAGGGTTGCAATGTCTACTAGACTTGCAAAGTCTGACAAAAGCCGACAATAACATAGGATTCCAACTACCTCTAGCTACCGGGCAATCTCGATAGTCTAGTTGGTAAAACACTGCTCTAGAATTAATAATAATAATAATAATAATAATAAGACTTGTAATGCGCACATATCCACCCTGCTGGGTGTTCAAGGCGCAGAATTGCAAAGGGTCGTGGGTTCGAATCCCACCCGAGTAATATGGCTGTGATAATTTGTTCACAGGGTTCAGGAAAGTACTGAGTATACAGTGCTAACACACATTGGTGTATGGGTAAAAAAAAAAAAAATCAATATTCTTTATCCCCAACGCAAATTTTAAATCTATTAAATAATACACTTTGTTGTTGGTTTAGCTTGATAAATGATCAAACATTCATACTCACAGATAAATGCCCTTCATGATGATTTGGGAAATGTTTATACAGGTAGTTTGATGTGATGAGTTGAAGTACAGTGTCACCAAGAAACTCCATTCTCTGATTGTGACCTCTGAACAAACCAAATCATATTAAACAGGTCATCGCAGTTTATCAATTAGAGTTATACAAAATTAAAGTTTAAGACAGTTTAAGAAGTTACTTAAAGTCACCTGGAAGTGGTAATTTGTCAAAATAAAGCTTTCGTCACTAATATAATTGTGTTTTGATGAGTGGAATGTGAATAAACAGTTAACTAAGGTTCAAATATATATGTTCTTATCTTATTTACAAATTTAAGAGTAGGCCCCGACCCGAGAGGGCGCTGTTCATGACGTCAATCGAGGCACGATATTTGAAGAGAAAATGCTGCACAGCGCTGAAAAAGATGTCAGACCATACCACTAGGCACTACTGCTCTTGTGAGTCTGACCAGCCATGCAGACTGACCCCATCTTTAGTTGTTTTGCTGCATCCAGCAGCACTACACTTGGTCAGTATATTGCCCAAAAAATGCACGACTTGGATTTTCGTATACTTTGCACGTGTGTTTACTCTACACATCAAGGCAAAGTCTGCCTCGATTGACGTCACAAAAGGGGTAGGCAGAGTCAAACCCCCAAACAACTTTATCTATTTTTTAAGCATACATGTATAAATCATTCATACAATTATTAATTTATTGTTACTAAACATAACCCTTTATGTTTGAAAAAATAAAAATTCTATTTCCAGGTGACTTTAAGCGCATGCAGGCCTGGAATTTCATCTCGAAGAGGGCGAGGCCATTTTCATTTTGCAAAGGGCACTTCCATAAACCTTTATCAAACCTTTATCATGCTGTCACCATCTTCGTCATGTTTCCTTATTCCAATAACAGTAATGAATGGCCACACCGTGATAAAAGTCTATTGGAAAAGTTTAAAGTCTATAGGAAGTTTTGAAGAAGCACCAAGGCCAAGACCAGGGCATTGGAACCGATAGTCTCTGTGGCCTCCATGTATTTCCAGGGCCCGAGAGTAAATTTGACCTTGCTATAAAACAATTCATAATATTACAGATGTGGTAAATAGCCCATTTTTGTCACGATGTTAATTGTTCTTAAAGTCACCTGGAAATAAAATGTTTTTTCTTTCAAACATAAGAGTATAATGCTTATGAACAATAAAACAATTTTTTTAGTATTTGTTTGTCACGATTTATATGTTTAAAAAATATATAAAGTTGTTTGGGGGCTGACTTTGCCTGCAATGCGTATAGTAAACACACGTGCAAAGTACATGTATGTTCAAGTTGGTACATTTCAAAAAGTGTTTTTCTGCATTCAGCAGCAAAACACCTGGTCGGCATTGCCGGAAAAAAAACAATGTTTTTTTTTTAAACGTACAAACTCACAACTTGGTCCGTACATGTACTTTGCAATTGTGTTTACTTTATGCATTACAGGCAAAGTCTGCCTCGATTGACGTCACGAACAGCGCCCTCTCGGGTCGGGGTCTACTCTTAAATTTGTAAATAACATAAGAACTGATTTTTTTAAAACCTTAGTTAACTGTTTATTCACATTCCACTCATCAAAACACATATATTAGTGACAAAAGCTATATTTTGAAAAAATACCACTTCCAGGTGACTTTAAGTAACAACTAAAACATAATTCTAAGAGTAAATACCTGGTGAGATTTGTATAGCTCATTGTCCTTTGTGTAAATGCTCGGGCAAGTAATCGAATGTGTTTGAATTTAATTCCTGTAGACTCCTCAAATTTACTCAGCATCTATAAGTAAAGATAAATCACATCTTAATCATTCACTGATCACTGATATTCTTGTAAAAATGTTGTTACAAGTGTGTACCATTGACATAGATTCTAATTAAATTGTATTCTGTTCAAGAAAGGTTTCTTTCAATTTGTTATTTATATAGACACAGAGATCAAAATATTATTTTCAACAAACTTGATTCTGACTGGTCAGTCCATAGCCTTGCCAACATTGTACCCTACAAATTGCACTCAATTGTGTTAATCTATGCATTAAGTTTGCTTGAAGATAAATTTGATATCACAAGCATGTTCAAGGAGTACAGGAAATATTGTGTCTGCAACCAATTTCCAACTTGGCGTTCGGCTTGTGTGCTTGTGTACTTGTGCGAAACTAATAAAACATACTTTACCTGCAATATACTAGAATACTGAATCATATGCCGGTCACCTTGTGGAAACTCAAGCTATAAGAGAAAAACAAGACCGTATATAACTTCATGAGCTCCTTTTTTACAATTAACTTACAAAGAAAAGCCCCAAGTCAGGCCTTGCCTATTCACTACACACCCACCTGAAGGATCCCAGTCATGCCTTGCTTATCCCATACACACCCACTTGAAGGATCCCAGTCATGCCTTGCTTATCCCATACACGCCCACCTAAAGGATCCCAGTCATGCCTTGCTTATCCCATACACACCCACTTGAAGGATCCCAGTCAGGCCTTGCTTATCCCATACACGCCCACCTGAAGGATCCCAGTCATGCCTTGCTTATCCCATCCACACCCACTTGAAAGATCCCAGTCATGCCTTGCTTATCCCATACACACCCACTTGAAGGATCCCAGTCATGCCTTGCTTATCCCATACACACCCACCTGAAGGATCCCAGTCATGCCTTGCTTATCCCATACACACCCACTTGAAGGATCCCAGTCATGCCTTGCTTATCCCATACACACCCACTTGAAGGATCCCAGTCATGCCTTGCTTATCCCATACACACCCACCTGAAGGATCCCAGTCATGCCTTGCTTATCCCATACACACCCACCTGAAGGATCCCAGTCATGCCTTGCTTATCCCATACACACCCACTTGAAGGATCCCAATCATGCCTTGCTTATCCCATACACACCCACTTGAAGGATCCCAGTCATACCTTGCTTATCCCATACACACCCACTTGAAGGATCCCAGTCATACCTTGCTTATCCCATACAAACCCACCTGAAGGATCCCAGTCATGCCTTGCTTATCCCATCCACACCCACCTGAAGGATCCCAGTCATGCCTTGCTTATCCCAGACAGACCCACTTGAAGGATCCCAGTCATACCTTGCTTATCCCATACACACCCACCTGAAGGATCCCAGTCATGCCCTGCTTATCCCATACACACCCACCTGAAGAATCCCAGTCATGCCTTGCTTAACCCATACACACCCACCTGAAGAATCCCAGTCATGCCTTGCTTAACCCATACACACCCACTTGAAGGATCCTAGTCATGCCTTGCTTATCCCAAACACACCCACTTGAAGGATCCCAGTCATGCCTTGCTTATCCCATACAAACCCACTTAAAGGATCCAAGTCATGTCTTGCTTATCCCATCCACACCCACTTGAAGGATCCCAGTCATGCCTTGCTTATCCCATACAAACCCACTTGAAGGATCCCAATCATGCCTTGCTTATCCGATACAAACCCACCTGAAGGATCCCAGTCATGCCTTGCTTAACCCATACACACCCACTGGAAGGATCACAGTCATGCCTTGCTTATCCCAGACACACCCACTTGAAGGATCCCAGTCATGCCTTGCTTATCCCATACAAACCCACCTGAAGGATCCCAGTCATGCCTTGCTTATCCCATACAAACCCACTTGAAGGATCCCAGTCATGCCTTGCTTATCCGATACAAACCCACCTGAAGGATCCCAGTCATGCCTTGCTTAACCCATACACACCCACTGGAAGGATCCCAGTCATGCCTTGCTTATCCCAGACACACCCACTTGAAGGATCCCAGTCATACCTTGCTTATCCCATACAAACCCACCTGAAGGATCCTAGTCATGCCTTGCTTATCCCATCCACACCCACTGGAAGGATCCCAGTCATGCCTTGCTTATCCCATACACACCCACTTGAAGGATCCCAGTCATGCCTTGCTTATCCCATACAAACCCACTTGAAGGATCCCCGTCATGCCTTGCTTATCCCATACACACCCACTTGAAGGATCCCAGTCAGGCCTTGCTTAATCCATACACACCCACTTGAAGGATCCCAGTCATGCCTTGCTTATCCCATACAAACCCACTTGAAGGATCCCAGTCATGCCTTGCTTATCCCATCCACACCCACTTGAAGGATCCCAGTCATGCCTTGCTTATCCCATACAAACCCACTTGAAGGATCCCAGTCATGCCTTGCTTATCCCATACACATCCACCTGAAGGATCCCAGTCAGGCCTTGCTTAACCCATACACACCACATTGAAGGATCCCAGTCATGCCTTGCTTAACCCATACACACCACATTGAAGGATCCCAGTCATGCCTTGCTTATCCCATACACACCCACTTGAAGGATCCCAGTCACGCCTTGCTTATCCCATACACACCCACTTGAAGGATCCCAGTCATGCCTTGCTTATCCCATACAAACCCACTTAAAGGATCCAAGTCATGTCTTGCTTATCCCATACACACCCACCTGCAAAGGATGCTTAGGATGATCCATCCATATTCTCCTCAATTTCTCAGTGTCAAATAAGAGATTACAGAAGATCCGTCTGACTACTGGTAGCCCTCCCTCAAGAAACAGAGCTCCCATTAAAGCCTCTAAGCAGTTAGCTAAAGCATGTTTCAGATCAGAACTCCTACAAAGGTCTGGACCATGGGCATACAGAAGAAAACGCTCAAGCTCCAACTTCTAAGGTAAACAGAGCAAAAAGAAGAAATCAGTAAATAAATTCACGTTATGTAAAACACAAATATTATGAAATAGCTGGGTGAGTTGTCCACATTTACGTACCCTAGCCAGAACTGCGAGATGTTGATTCTGCACAATCGCCTGTCTGTAGGTTGCCAGCCCGCCTTCTTCAAGTGGTGGAAACAAGTAATACAAATGGGTGCTGTAAGGAAACATTGAACATGTTAACTTCAATAAAGTATTGGTTAACAATCCTGGAAGGTATATCACGTTTTGAAACATCAATTGGAGACACTTCCTGGCAATGACTAGAGTAAGCTAGTCGAAACATTGAGACCAATTAAGAACTCACTCCATGGTAGTGCAGTTAAAAAAAAAAGATCCTAAAACCTTAAATAGTAGTCCCATCCAATTTTCCACCTTCCGCCCAGGTAGTGGATAAAAAGCAGGACAGTTCTTTTTAGAACTGAGAAGTCTCCCGAACAATCCGAAAAATCTACTCTGACGGTTCTCTAAAGAACAAACCCTACCTGGCAAGTAGATACACACATGGTATTACCACAAACCAAACATTGATACCACACCATGCAATGCCTCAAATTATATATAGGATACACTTCCTGAAACTCTGCTTTATATTACTTAATTTCTTTGACTCCTTTTTAAAAGTGTTTTTACTCTTGGTACACGTAAATACCTAAAGAAACAAATCATTGCTAGAAGTTTACCTGAATAATAAACATAAAATCACACGATGCAAGATGTCCAGAAGACGATCAGAGCATACCGATCAAAACGTCGTGTTGAAACCAACACTGCCTTTTAGAACCACCCCCAACTCATTTAGAGATTATCATTACATTGTGTTACTGCAAACCTTACTATAAATCGTATTTCCTGCATGCAAAGTTTCAAATCCTACGTAAGATCTAAGAAATTGTTACCTTGTAACGAATTCCACGACTGCATCACCAAGAAATTCTAACCTCTCATAATGATGAATATGAGATGATAATTCATCAGGAGCAGCCATCTCAGACATGATCTTAATCAACGTGTTGATTCCTTCAAGACAGAATAATAAAAACTCATCATTTCATCATTCTAGAAATCCTATGCTCAGTCACATTATATGCATGGTAAATCCATTCTACATTATGCACCGCTACATGTGTAGTTTAAAGACCCTGGACTATATTGGTAATTGTCAAAGACCAGTCTTCTCACTTAATGTACATGTATCTCAGCATATGCATAAAATAACAAACCTGTGAAAATTTGAGCTCAATTGGTCGTCAAAGTTGAGAGATAAAAAAACACCCTTGTCACACAGAGTTGTGTGCTTTTAGATGGTTGACTTCGAGACCTCAGATAAACCAAATTCGTGGAAAATTACTTCTTTCTCGAAAACTACGTCACTTCAGAGGGAGCCGTTTATTACAATGTTTTATACTATCAACGTCTCCCCATTAATTGTTACCAAGTAAGGTTTTATGCTACTAAATATTTTGAGTAATTACCAATAGTGTCCAGTGCCTATAAAACAACTTTATGAAGGACAGTTAACTTTGGTTTTAGTCTAACACCGATGTAGGTTAGCACAGATCTCAGGAAAGTACCAAGTTTACAGTGCTACAAACATCGGTCTAAAAGTAAAACCAAAATTTATATGATTTATCCTTGATGCAAATTTAACATCTTCTGTGGTGTTCAATATATAGGTGAAACAAGAACTACACTCAAGAGGCGTTTCTACGGCCACAGATCTACAGTCAAGACCCAAAAGCTAGATACACCTGTAGGTCATCACTTCAATCTTCCTAATCACTCCATTTCTGACATGATCTTACAGGGCATAGAGGCACTAGGCAACCACAGAGAGACTGTGCGTTTGAGTAGGGAGAAACTCTGGATTAGACGCCTCCAGACCATTCAACCCCATGGTCTGAACATCCAAGAAGGAAACGACTAATAAACCTTTTGTTTTGCCGTCTCCTTTTTTCCCCATAGCCTTTTAGCCTGAGCCTCATTCACTAATATAAATTACTTTTTACCCAACCTCACCACCCTCGATGTTGTCCTTTGTGTTTCCATATTCTTGCTTGTGGTCAAGCCAGCCCCTTCCCTTCACCCCCCCCCCCCTTTTTTGTCCCCCTATTCATTGTTTACCCCCTGCTTTTTTATGTATGCTTTCTAACCCCATTCATGTATTTCCACTTCACTGCTTATGTTTCACTTAGTTACCTGTTCATGTTTGTTGTGTTGTCATTTAGCCTTCGAGAAAGACTCTGCTAGGGTCGAAACGTCAGGCCATTAACTATTTTTTGCATCTTCTAATGAAGGAATTTCTTCAAAGCCATTTGGTTTAATTCTGTCTTACCTTTCTTTCTGGATCGCTCCACCTGCTTCTTCTTGTCACCGTAATCTGGTTGTCGTATACCACAATTGTAGAGTGAGTTACGGACGTGGTCTGGATTCATTCCATAGGTCAGACGGTATGAAGGATGGGTCATTGCATGCTGGTCAAACAAGATAAAGATCAAAATATTCCTTAAATTGTGGTCAGAGGGTATGAAGGTTGGGTCAGCGCGTGCTGGTCAAACAAAGTGAAGGTCAAAATATCTCTTGATTTGTTCTTATTAATCTAACAGGTCAAACGGTATGAAGGATAGTTCATCACATTTTGGTTTGATAATAAATCATAGAACCTTATTAGGATGTAATCAGGGTTCGAAATTAGAGGTCGAGTAAAAATAGCGGTGGGAGAGTAAAAACCCTTTCTCACTCCCCCGCCGGGTGAGTCAAATAATTGTTCCTTTTCACATAAAAATGAGGGTACAGTGGCAAAATCCCAAAGAAAACTATTGAAGAAGCTTTTAAAATAGTAAGTTTGATGAGACTAGATATTCATGCTAGATTTAATTTTGTTGCAAACGGAGTTCAAAACATGTTCAAAACAACCGATCCTCCAACCACAAATTTATTAAAGTTGTTGTTGATGGAAAAGGGAAAATGTAGGAGATAAATTAAGAGAGGAAATCCTCCAAAAGGTTCAACTTTAAGAACTTCACTGCTGTGTTTTAGGGGGGGGGGGTTTATTCTATTTTTGTGCATCAATACATGCGGGCTAGTGAAAAAACCTGCGGGCGATCAAGTATTTTGGTTGACTTGCCCAGCGGGCGATTGAAAAAACCTAATGATGTCCCTTGTCTCTTAATCCACCAATCTGGTCAAAGCATCTTTTGCCTCTTCATCTATTGACTGCAAACGGAAACAACAAACCAAGAACAATAATTGAATCTAAATATTTATTTACCTCCTCATCTATTGACTGCAAACGGAAACAACAAACCAAGAACAATAATTGAATCTAAATATTTATTTACCTTTAGTAAGACTCTATCTTTGAACTTGTAGCCGATGATGTCATCGATGTTGTAAAGGCAGTTGAAATAACGCATATGGTTGACAAGAACAGGCAACATCATAGCATGCTGGGGGAAACAAGTTTTTAGAGACAATAAATCTTTGAATAACATTTCATTTTTGGGTTTCACACTAAATTATTTGATCTATCAACAAAAGTCGTTTATTCATTTATTTTACTAATTATAAAACGAAATCGAATTACCTTTTTCGGTAGCATTCGATTTCGCACGAAATAGAATAGCTTGGGGGTTAAATTGGCTGCTCATTTTCGTTTTTATACCACGCTTTGCATCTCAAAGCACTTTCCACATTACGACCCCTGGTCAATGGGCCCATTTAATTAATTCCTTAAACCATCTTAGCTCCCTAGGGAGTTTACCGCCTGTGCAACAAATATGCGCTAAGAAGCTAAATCAATCACAAGAACCATCTCTGCTATCTGAATGTTAGTAACAACTTACCTGACACACATCGGACCCAATACCAGTCATCAACATATCTTTGCTGCTAATCTCAGCTGTGACCTCACGAGTCATGTGACCCTGGAGGCGAATTCTCTGAAGCTTTTTTTCTTTCTCAGCGAGTTTCTGACGATCTTGAAGACTAACCTTGGGTTTATTGGCAAGAAGATGGTTCATCTTCAAATAAGATTTGAAGAGATTTTGATAGCTGAAAATAAATAAGGGCAAATCATTTTACTGTTGAAAATTAGTTATTACAAGCGTTAATGGTCATAATTAATAGTCAGGCTTAGAAGCAGTTAGTCAGATCAGTCAGTAGGTCAGGTCAAGCAGTCGATCAAGACCAACAAAACAGTCCCACAAGACATCGTGATCTACATCAACAACATCTGGTCACCACAACTCAAGCCAACAATCTCCAATGCTCTACAATTTTTATGCTAAGAATTATTTTGAGTAGTTACCATTAGTGTCCAGTGCTTTTAAGATAAAAAAAAACAAACTCACTCTCTGTTTCCTGCATAGCTGAGTTGTGCAGGTCTCAAACCAAAGTGAACTATCGTTGGATATCTGGATGTTGGTTCATCTTCGGGACTAGTGTCATCTTCTCTATCCACCTGATCAACTCGGACTGAGCTTGGCTTCTAGGGTTTGTAGAAATATACAGGAAAAACATGTTGTCATTTAGGGCTGATCTAACTTTGAAATTGTTTTGGAAACTAGGATTGGCTTCAAAGGAGATTTTAAATTAATAATAACTACTATATCTCTGTCTTATATAGTGCACGTGTCTACCAAGCAAGGTACTCAAGGCGCTGAGTATATACAAACTTTCAGAGAGATAGGTTATTGAAGTGATGAATTCTGAGACCCAATTATGTAGCGCCTTATAGGGGTTTACAAGGTGCTACAGCGCATTCAGCAGCCACAACCAGGAACACCGGGGCAAACCTTCTCTTTTGGATAAGTGCACTGGGTTCTTTTACATTCGTTTCGCAACACATGGGACCAACGGCTTTACGTCCCATCCGAAGGACGAAGAAATGGTGTAAGTGTCTTGCCTAAGAACACAAGTGCATGGCTGGGGATTCGAACCCACACTCTGCTGATCAGAAACACCAGAGTTTGAATTCGGTGCCATGCCTAAATCAAGTGTATCAACAGCAGTTATTTCAAAGAAACTCACTGTAAGTTCGATGGCACTCACAGTATTGTTTAAATTATTGGATTCATAATCACGCAAAACAATCCTTAAAAAATAATTTTAAAAACAACAATAAAGTTGACACAATTCCTACCTTTCCAGGACATGTAACAATCATTCCTTTGTGTTCTTCAGCATAACGTTCCCATGTTATCTGGTCACATTCCAACCATTTCTTCAAATCTTTTTCCTCAATGATTGGACGACTCATCTTGAGTAGATTCTGAACTACATGGTGCATGGACAGGATCTCTTTACCATTGCTTGGAAGATGACGTGCAAAGCGAGGCATAAAATGGAATAACCTACACCCGCCAACGTCGCCGACAAGCTCAAAATCATACAACTCCAAGATTTCAAAAAACAGGAAATCAACAAACAGGTCCAGTCCTTTCACTGAAAAGTTCTGATAAATAAACAAATAGAAAACACCTTTATACATAAGTGGAAATTATTTCTGCTTTGATAAATTGGTCAAATCACTTTTTAAATCGGAATTGTTCATGCTTTGCAGGGCCCAATGTCATGGCTCTGATTACCGTAGGCACAGAACCGGAAGCAGGGAATTCTGTGCTTACGGCAAGCGTATTTCACGGGTAAGCGGCGAATTTTGGCTTCTGCGCGTGCGTACTCCGCGTTACTAGGCATTCTACGCTTACAAGGGTAGCGCAGAAATTTTGCGCTTGCACATACATGTAAGCATGGAATAGTGTTCGTAAACGCAGAATTTGCCGGTAACAGAGCCATGAAACTGGGCCCTGGTTCCTTTTACAATGAGGCCCATCAAATCCCACACAAATGTGAATATTGAAAGTTAACTTTTGATACAAGCTCATTTTAGAATGCTCACAACCCTTACCCAACAATCTTACCTCTGGCATTGGTTCTTCAATAAATAAGATGGAATACTCGATGTTAAAGCGTACCACTTTACATGGAGGTAGATCGTCCAGTTTGAAATGAGAGAAAAGGGAAAATCCTTCAAATATGTATTCTCGATCATCATATTCAATGACTGTGGGTTGATGAGTCTGTGGGAAAACACAAAAGAAACAAGTGTTTTAGGCTGTGTGTTTAGACAACATAAAACCAGACAAATACTAACCACATAACAGTAACAGCAGAGTGTGGGTTCGAATCCCCAGCCCTGACACTTGTGTCCTTAAAGCAAGACACTTAACCATTGCTTTGTCCTTCGGACGGGACGTAAAGCCGTTGGTCCCATGTGTTGTGTAACGCATGTAAAAGAACCCAGTGCAGTTATCAAAAAGAGAAGGGGTTCGCCCCGGTGTTCCTGGCTGTGGCTGCTGTAAGCGCCGTAGCACCTTGTAAACCCTTATAAGGTGATAAATAATTGGGTCTCAGAATCCATCACTGCAACAACCTTCCTAAAAGTTTGTACATACTCAGCACCTTGAGTACCTTGTTTGGTAGATACGTGCGCTGTATAAGACTTTGATAATATTATTATTATCTTCTAATTGTTGATTTGTGGCATTCAAACACTACAAGGTAGCACTAGGTGCATCAATTTAATCTGTGGTATCATACATGTCCATCAGCTTGGGAATGTCATCATAGATAAAGAGGTCCATTCGAACTACACAGCAACCAAGCAAACAGATGAAAGTATTGTAGCAATAACTAAGCAGGTCATCCATCAGTAACTTAGTCAAATTTAAAATAAGTTGTGTTTAGGAGAAAGAAGTCACCAAGACGTCTTGTTTTACCTTTCATTGGTCGAGAACCAATCAAGTGATGTTCCAAAAAACGCATGTACCATGGCTGCACAGCGCAGAGGGTAACATGAGTTTTGTTTACCTGTGACATCACCTTGATCGTTCCCATCACCTGGCCGATTTCCAGCGCTGTGTCCGAATTAACCTCGGGTTCGAGGGAACAATGAAGAATTGTTTATTTTTGAACAACTTTTCGTCTGCTATGCATATTCCGTCTTATTTGAAGATGAAAAAAGAACTCCGAGAAGAATAATTATAATAATGGGTTTGTACACCCTCTTGTGGCAAATGGCAACCTGAGTTTCACCTGGGGTGGCACTTCCCCCCTGGGGTGTACAAAACACCATGGACCCCGTCACAGCCTGCAACAATTGTACAATGTTATAGAGAATGAACGTAACAAGAGGTCATGCCACAGAGAAAGAAATTAAGAAACTATTAAAATCTTACCAGGAAGTTTGTACTTGGTGCCATGGTGATGCGGTAATGATACAACTTGCCAGCATTATTGGTGTATGGATCACACAATGGTATAGGCTTCTCTCCTGGGTAGATATTAT
The DNA here is from genome assembly GCF_902459465.1 of Asterias rubens. Classification (NCBI taxonomy): domain Eukaryota; kingdom Metazoa; phylum Echinodermata; class Asteroidea; order Forcipulatida; family Asteriidae; genus Asterias; species Asterias rubens. The sequence goes on along the minus strand of NC_047080.1, from coordinate 5,897,739 downwards.
GTCTTATACCAACTTGTTTGGCTTTGGTACTACATCGACATAATGGACCATCATTTACCTTCAATGAAACAAAGACAAATATAGCTATGAGAAAGAAAGGATCAAGAAGTTTGCATTGTATCTACATCAATCTTAACCCATCACATAGCTCCGGGAAGAAATTCGATATTTTGAAAAGTATGTAGATTTTTTACATGGAGCCTTCAAACTGTATTTCCCAAAGTGGTCTTTCCTATTGTGAACTGCTTTCACAAATTTTACTTTTTTAGCACGCTTTTTGGGACTCAAACTAAAGCAGACATCGAATTGGCAATTACGGATATGGCTACGACTGTTGCTTAAGACATACTATCCCGCAGCCAAAGTTCAGACACAGCCAAAACTAGTCGTTGAGTTTAAAGACACTGGACACTATTGGTAATTGTCAAAGACCAGTCTTCTCATTTGGTGTATCTCAACATATGCGCAGAGTAACAATGAGAGTTTGAACTCAATAGGTCGTCGAAGTTGCAAGAAAATGGAAGAAAAAAACACTCTTGTTTCACGAAGTTGTGTGCTTTCAGATGCTACATTTCGAGACTTAAAAATCTAATTCTGAGGTCTCGAAATCAAATTTGTGAAAAATTACTTCTTTCTCGAAAAACTACGTTACTTCAGAAGGAGCCGTTTCTCACAATGTTTTATACTATGAACAGCTCCCCATTACTCGTTACCAAGTAAGTTTTTATGCTGACAATTATTTAGAGTAATTGCCAATAGTGTCCACTGCCTTTAACTTACCTCTCCAGGGTCGTTAAACCAGAGGTTTTCTGCGAGTCTAGCCGGATGTTTCTCCTTGACTTTCAGGAACGCTAGAGGATCATCTTGCTCCTCCGTCTCTTTGTCCTCTTCCTCATCAGACGATGATGAGGAATCACTTTCCTCCTCTGACGTCTCACCATCACTACCTGAGATGACAGATAGGTATTAAATCTCAATCTTAAAGGAGTTGGGTACTTTTTGTAACACTAAATTGGGTCACGTGGTCTGGTCACTCCTGAAACCACTACTAGGATTTGGGATGTTTGCCGATTCACTAAAACCAAAGCTCCTAAGTCTCTCAAAAAGGAACAAAGTAAAATTGTCACCCTCTGTAGCTACACCATATGGAATGCTCGCCACGAACCATCTTGGGGGTCTACTTACCAACCTCACCTGCCACTGTATTTATTGTTCCTAGAAGTTAAGTTATTTTTGATGCCCATTTGCTTTTCTCTCGGTGTTGTCTTGCGTATAATTTTGTTTTGTCTGCCCTGCACTGTACCATGGCCAACTTTGTTGACCATGATAAATGACCTCAATCAATCAATCAATCAATCAACATTTATTTCCATACAAACACAATATACAAATACAAACAATAGGATGTTACAAGACTGAAAACTGTATGGAGGCATGGCCCATTAAAGCAAAGCTTGTAAGCTGGGATGCCTTTTACAAAACAAAGGAAGGTAATAAGATCATTTAAATTATAAAACAAAGCGTATAGTAATGACCTGGGTTTAAGTGTGCTTTCTTTATCCTTTGCCTATTGATATTTCGTATATATGTATATATTGATTTGCTCAATAAAGATTGATATCAATATAAACCACAAGGGAAACTGACTGGGTAAATTTTGAAATGATTTTTGGGGTTGAACAAAGAATTGACTATAGTGGGATTCGAACCAACGACCTCCGAATTAACGTGCCAACTGAGCTATCTAGCCCTATATTGGCGGTGTCCCTATTTTGTCAATATCTTTGTTCGGGGGTGCCAATCAGAAGCCATACAACCGTTAACTGCCGTGTAGCCAGGGATCACACCCAAATTAGGATACAACCTGGGAAGCGGCAGCGAGGGGATCACCTTAAGGGGAACAAAGATATTGACAAAATAGGGACACCGCCAATATAGGGCAGTAGCTCAGTACAATGACTGGCTTAGTTACGATTCACCGCTTACATTTGAATTCGTCAGACAGTTGCTACGCCACGTGATTAGGGGTAAGCTTTTGCGTAGTTACGTAAGAGACGGTGAACACCCATACACAATTCTGAATGGATGTGTATGGCACAATGGTACCTGGGTTTGCTCATCCTGGAGGTTGCTATACAAAACATTACGTGGCATAGCAAAAGTCTTGATAGTCTGAGGAACTCAAATATAAAGGGTGCATTGTAACTAAGCAAGTCATTGTACCAGACATTATTCAAATTTAACTCGCAAATGGCTTATTCTTTCCAACTAAACCACAATATTTTTGTGACATACTGACAAAACACTACGTGTACATCTAGCTAGTTAAAGGGACACGTTGCCTTAGATCAGGCGTGTTGTCTATAAAAAGCATTTGTAACCATTTTTTATAAAATGCATGGTTAGAAAGATGTTTTAAAAGTAGAATACACAGATCCACACAAATTTGCCTCAAAATTGCATGGTTTTCCTTTTACTATGCGAACTAACACGGTCGGCAATTTATCCATTAATGGCCGGCCGTTTTAGTCGACGAGGTAGAATGAAAACCATGCAATTTCGAGGCATGTTTGTATGGATCGCTTTATTCTACTTTTACAACATCTTTCTAACCATATGCATTTTATAAACCAAATGGTAACAAATGCTTTTTATAGACCAACACGTCCGATCCAAGGCAACGTGTTCCTTTAATTCCCACTTACCTTTATGTACATGCCAGTGTACTTTAGGTTGAGGTATTTCTAACTTGGGCTGGTTTTCTTTTGCTTGGATCCCGCGATTTACAATTTCATCTTGGAATCTACTCAGAAGATCTTTAAGTTTATCGGTAGCAGCAACAGTTGAATCACCCTGTGTTAAGAAGTCTTGAAGTTATCCAACAAAGATTCATTTGAAGCTTAAAGTGAAAGGCACTGGACACTATTGGTAACTGTCAAAGACCAGTCTTCCCACTTGGTGTATCTCAACATATGCATAAAAAAACAAACCTGTGGAAATTTGAACTCAATTGGTCCTCCAAGTTGCGAGAATAATGGAAGAAAAAACACCCTTGTCACCTGATATTGTGTGCTTTCAGATGCTTGAATTCGAGACCTCCGAATTCAATTCAAATATTTTAGTGAGAAATTACTTCTTTCTCAAAAACTAGGCACTTCAGAGGGAGCTGTTTCCCACAATGTTTTATAACATCAACAGCCTTCCATTGCTTGTTGCCAAGTAAGTATTTACAATTATTTTGAGAAATAACCAATCAATCCAGTGCCTTTAAGAATGTTCAAACACCTTCAATGAATTCACCTTTCCAATTCCATTTTCAAATTGTCATCTAATTTGAATACACATTGAACTTTTTCCGATACATTACATTGTTCTTGCTAACAATCTTACTGTCATAATTTTATATTTTGTCTTTTTACTTCCACAAAATAATCCTCTATGTGTTTTTATTGTGCTATTTAATTTTGGAAAACATTTATTGCCTTTTAATTTGGGGTTAAACAAAGAAGAATCTACAATAGAAGCAAGATTTGAACCAACGACCTCCAATTAAATGAGCCGACGCACTACAACTGAGCTATCTATGTAGCCATATGTTAGTTTAGTTTAGTTCAGTTTTATTAGGCTTTGTACAATGGCATAAAAATATGCAAATCGAGTTGCTGGGCAACTGAGAGGGTTCCCCAGGGTAAATAAGAAATAAATTAATAACTAAATAAATAAGACACAAAGAAGCAAAATAGATACAAAAATACCAAGCCAGTGAGTGGCAAGGAGGAACAGGTGACCAGCACCTCTACAAGCCGTCCTGCCTCAAAGAACGTCCCCTAATACCCAACCCACAATTTAAAAACCACCCACCCCTCTGTTTAAAAAAAACCACCCAACCACACTATTTTGTCAAATTCTTTGTTTGGGAGTGCCAGTCAGAAGCCATACAACCCTGTATATCCAAGTCTATGATACAACCAGGGAAGCCACAGCAAAGTAACATCAATGTATTTGTACCTTTTGCATTTTGGGATCAGTTGAGTAGAAGTTTCCTTTAGGAGAGCACTGTATCCAAGATGGTTCATCCTCGGCTGTATTACTCTCATCTTTCTTATCTTCTTTATCTTCTTTATCCATAGACAGATTCATAGGGTTTTGAGATTCCTCAAAAGCTGCTGTCTTTGCTTCTAACTCGTTCCAACGAGTTGTTTGGCTGACAGGAGACCTAATCAAGAGGTTAATTGAGAAAGGAAATAATGTAAATTGATTTAAACAATTTGTCATTATTAATAATAATAATAATAACAAATTCTTATATAGCGCACTTCACAATAACCGTCTCAATGCGCTTTACATTAGTCCCCTGGTCATTGGGCCAATAACATCCCTTAAATCAGTCTCAGCTCCTGGGGAGTATACAACCTGGGCAACCTTTGATATCGCTCCAAAGACCTATTCATTCACAGTGTCAACCTCTACCCCCACAGATACCCATTTATACCCCTGGTTGAAGAGAAGCAATCATAGTAAAGTATCTTGCTCATGGACACAAGTGTTACGACCTACAACACCATCATCCATTTTGTATGGGAGATTTCCAGCAGCCGAAAGGTAGATAACTATGACAATCTATTCCTTTGTCCAGTTAACTGTGATAGTCTGTTGCCATGGTATTTCAATCTCACCTTTTCCTTGGTTGTCTTCTTTCAGAATCTTTTTCATTATCCTCTTTCTTTCCTCTACTTGGTGAAATTGATGATCTGGATTTTCTCGGTGATTGACTTCTTCTCGAAGATTCTTTCCTTGATCGATCAAGATGTGGCGACCTGTATCCAAATACATAATGATTCAACAAGCAAATTTTAAATGTATTATTGTGTTGCAGAAATGCTTAGTATTTCTTCCAGGTAAGATTATCCCATATCTATTATTTCGGTAAATGACACTGGACACTATTGGTAACTGTCAAAGACCAGTCTTCTCACTTTTTCAACAGTGTATCTCAACATATGCATAAAAAACTAACCTGTGAAAAGTTAAGCTCAGTTGGTCGTTGAAGTTGCGAGATAATAATGGAAAAAAAATGCCGTTACCACAAGAAGATGTATGCTTTCAGATGCTTGATTCTCGACCACAAAATCAAATTCTGAGGTCTCAAAATCAAATTTGTGGAAATTACTTTCTTTCTCAAGAAATACTTTACTTCAGAGGGAGCCGTTTCTCACAGTGTTTTGTACTATCAACAGCTTTTCATTACTTGTTACCAAGTAAGTTTTTATGCTGACAATTATTTTGAGTATTTACCAATAGTGTCCACTTCCTTTTAATATTAATCCAATGCGACTCGGCCAAACAAACAACCAATATATTTGGGAATAAAAGTAATTACCTTGGTCTTCTAGATCTCTCTCTGCTAGGCTGTCTCTGTCTTTGTTGTGGAGAGGTACTTCTCAAAGTGGATCTGCTTTGTCTTGGTGGACTTCTTCTCGATGACCGGCTCTGTTGTGGTGACCTCCTTCTTGGTGACCTTTGCCCTGGTGACCTACTTCTTTTCGGTGACCTTTGACTGGGTGACCTACTTTTTCTTAGCGACCTTTGTTGAGGTGACCTACTTCTTCTTGAAGATCTTTGTCTGGGTGACCTACTTCTTCTCTGTGACCTTTGTTGAGGTGACCTACTTCTTCTCTGTGATCTTTGCTGGGGTGACCTACTTCTTATTGGAGACTTTTTACCAGGTGACCTACTTCTGGTTGGAGAGAATCTTCTTGAAGTATTGCCAGGGTTACATGATGGAAATGCACTGTGCTGATGTTTCTCACTACTCCTGAATTTACATAAATGTAGGATTATATAAATAAAGCAATGATATTGGAGCCTTATATAGCACACATATCTACCAACAAGGTATTAAAGGTGCTTAGTTGATACATTTATGCAGAAAGAGAAGTTATTGGATGTTATGAATTCTGCACTGGACAAGGGTTTACAAGATGCTACGGCGCATTCAGCAGCCACAGCCAGGAAAACAGGGGCGAACCTCTTCTCTTTTTGACAAGTTCACTTGGGTGAATTTCACAAACAGTTAAGACTAGTCTTATCTTAAGAGTTACTCGTCCTAACTTAGGACTTGTGTTTTTAATATCTCCTAGGACTATAGTCCCAAGTTAGGACTAGTCCTAACTCTTTGTGAAATCGACCCCTGGGTTCTTTTACATGCGTTACACAACACATGGGACCAACGGCTATACATGTACATCCCATCCGAAGGACGAAAGCAAAGGTTCAGTGTCTTCCTTAAGGACACAAGTGTCATGGCTGGGGATTCGTACCCACACTCTGCTGAAAAGAAACACCAGGGTTTGAGTTCGATGCTCTTAACCGCTCTGCCACGACACTTAATAAAATAATAATTTCAATGGGATCATCAAACCAAGAAAGACACGTTTTGAATCCTTTGAAGTGTTTACCTTCCATGATGAGACCCTTTGGGGTGAACATTTTGTGAGGATCTTCCTTCCAGGTTGAAGTATTGACCAACATCTCTGTAGCTCCCATCTGAACCTCCTCTTTTCTCTCTAATCTTCTCAGGAGGTACACTTCTTACTTGCGCATCACAGTTTTGAGCATGATCTACTTGAGGATCATGGTATTGTTGACCTGTCCGATGAGGAGACGGTGCGTAATACTGTTTGTATTGATTCTTTGTTTCTTCATTTGGGATCAAGGCAGATGGAGTTGGAGAGACTTCTTGGAATCCCTGAGGATGAGTTCCAATTGGTCTCGGAGGAAAGTATCTCTGATTAGGCAGAGGAGGAGGAGGAAAGATAGGATAATTGGCAGGTGGCAATCCATGAAAATCTGGAGGAGGGGGAAGATGGGGAGGTGGAGGAAGATGAAAGTTTACAGGAGGTTGAAATGCTTGTGGAAGCGTATCACCCTGTGGATGGTGAAATGGAAAGTGTCCAGTGTTTGGGCCACCCTGAGATTGAGACCCTGTATGTCCAGTCGTTGGATGGAAGATTGGAGGTTCATTCGGATTTGGTGCTCCATCTCTTCGATCTTGGTGAAGACCTGGAGTTTGCTGTTGCTGCTGCATATGATAAGGTTGATTTCCTCTTCCTAAAGATGATTCGTCATTTCTCACATCGGATGGAAATCCTTGGTTGTACGAAGAAGACATTTTCGATCATCGGCTTCACTAAAGAATTAGGTAAATCACCTGTTAAAAAGACAACAATAGCAATCAATTTCAACAGTTGCACTAGGGATCTATAGGTAGGGATCTACAAATGGAAAAGTTTCCGTATGGCACCACCACTTTTTCATTCGATATGAAATAATACTATCTACTTTCCTCAATGAGATATCCTTTTTTGTAAAAATGAGTAAAAAAGTGGTGGCGCCATACGGAAAGTTTTCACTAGAAACATGTATAGTTACAATCTCCTTCAAATTCATGGCCCCTGCCCCATTGTAAACCAGATGCCATGCTTTGGATCAGCAGGAAGTCTTATTATTTGATAAAGGTTGAGGTGGATTTGCGCTGGAAAGCTTCTAAATCTAATCATCCAGATTAATATAAACTTTGAATGACATGCAGCATGTTGGTTGGTCAGTCGGTGACAAAAAACAGGGACAATATCCGCAGAGCTATGTATGAAAAAATGGCCGAAGTCCCTGTGGTTTAACTTGACACAATATGATGACAATGACATAAATAATAAATAGTATAATTATAATATAATTATATGTCTTACTTACTTTTAGTTTCGGATAACTTTCCATATGGTGCCACCACTTTTTCACTCATTTTTACAAAAAGGGATATCTGATTGAGGTAAATTATACTATATTATTATTTCATATCGAGTGAAAAAGTGGTAGCGCCATACGGAAACTTTTCCTTAGTTTCAAAAGTACGCGTCAACTCAAAGAGGCTGCGGATCCGAGGTTGCTACATTACAAGAATTAACCAAGAATTGCCGACTAATTAAACACAACAGTTTCTCTTGTTTTGATTTTTGTACGCGCGCCCTCTATCTATACTTTTTTATACTGAATCTGAGTCGAGTGTCAACTTCAGGCATGTCTTTTGTCAGTCGTCATGCATGCCAATCACGCCATGATTAACCGACTGATCTCTAACTCTCTATGCTCCAAATACAAGAATAAAAGTAATCATTTGAAAAGTTACATACTGTTTAACAGAAACATTTGTTTCAACCACTTAAAGGTTAAGTACTAGAAGTAGAACAAGAACAGTTCATTGCGCCGGTGGTGCTAAACCAGTGGTAATTTTTTTTGTACCACACCCTGGCCACCGCATACACGCATAATGTATGGGCGCCCCCAAGGATCCCTTCACTGCTGACCCCCTGGCCAGCGTGTGGTACGAAAACAAAAATTGCAAACCGGCGCGATTTGATAGTCGGGTGCCCTGATACTAGAGGCCATTATTCTATTAAGTAAAGCATAAACAGTCAAGGATCCATCCTTCGTTTATTGGCATTTTCTTGTCTATTGGTGGCGCTATATTATTACACCAAATCGACGCAGTCTCCACATACGACGACGACGAAAGGACAACGATTCGGATCCTAAACCACACTTTTTCAGTACTATATGAACTCGATTATTATATAAAATATGCCTAAAGTGATATCTCGAAGTATAGTTGTGTCTGACAACAGAGAGAAAGAAGAATATGAAAAAGACAGACCGCTACAGACTTACTTTTGCCTATGTGGTCAAATGGTTCTTATCATAGGTTTGTATGGGTTTTGCTGCCTTTTCTACTTCGGTCATGGCTGTGTGTGTATAGTGATTAGCATGATTAGTGTTTAAATAATATTCTATGTATGCCCATGGAGGAATTTGGTTTTGTAAATTTTAGGTTGATGTACAGCCGTACATGTTGTTCATAATCATGTGTAATAAACTTTTATTTATCTAAGTAATTTGATATGTTTAAAAAAACTTCTTAATTGTCTTGTTCAATCAAGTTGTTTATTAAATTATGATGTTAAATTGTTGGGCACGATTGGTCAATCTGCAGGATCAACCGATAGCGCTGCGCTATCAATCAATCGCGCTGCGCTATTGAAAGATCCGAAAGATCTATTGTTTGCACAGCAATTAGTCGATCGAGCAACAAACATCTTTGCGTGTTCGACGGATCTTTTTTACAGTAATACATTAGACATTAAATTGATCATTTATTTATTTATCTATCTCTTCGTTGCCACCATTCCCTGTTCTTGGAAAGTTTGTTGATAATATGTCGTTAACTATTTCACTTGTTTTGTTTACAGATTGTGCAATAGAAAAGCTTCCTCTAAGAAAGCGAGACAATGCAAGAGTAATCGACAGCGCAAAACATGTCAACAAAATGACGTGCGATACTGATGAATCCATTCATCTCAGAAGGTAAATATAAGCAGGCAATTAATAAATCTCTTTTGTTAAATCTTGAATATATATTTCAATCCGAGAGAAATTGTTCAGTAAGACTAAAAAAGGAAGCTTCCTAGTCTCAAAATCAAAATGGGGGACAGCAGGTTTGATTGTAGATTTACTGCAAATACAACTTGAAGGCATTGGCTTTGTGGGTAGGTTTTTCCTTTCAGCAGACCCAGTTTGAAAGTTTCCATATTCATGGATAGATGCTCAATTTAATGTTTATAATTTGTTTTGATTTACAGACCAAAAGGCATCGAAAAGCAGTTCAGGAAAAAGTGTAAAAAGTAAGTTATTCAATTCTAAGAAATGTTTTTCAACAAACCTACATCACAGGCACTGAGACCATGATTAATCCATACAAGGCCAAAATTCTCAGATGTGGTGATGAGAAACTAAAGAGTCAACCATTACTAGCCTCACGACAGTATGTGTTTTGCTCTTTCTGACAGAAAAAGACAAATAAAGGGATTGTTTGTGATGTTTCTTTCATGAGAATTAATTTTTGTATTTCAAGGTGTGGTCTACTCCTGTTCTATCAACACGAAGAGAAGAATGCTAAAGTAACATTTATTGTTGAAGGTGCTCTCTTCGAACCGAACAAAGGTCCCATTAAAGAGCCTCTTGTTATTCAAAAGAAAATTCCAAAGAAGGTAAGAACATTTGAAAACTTCTTTAATGTTGGATGATCATGAAAATAATCTCTTCTTGATAGAAGTGGTGACTAGGATGGTGACGGACTTGAAGTCAAAATATTCAGCTCTTTCCAGAACTGAACCACCACTTCTTCAGAGAAGAGCATTGTTTATTATGTGTTGGTTTTTTTAAGTAAGATTTCTTCATCTTCCTGTCTGCCTGTCCTGTCCTGAAACCCAGATTTTCAGTAAAATATACGTATTGTATGTTCTAAGTGCGAGATTGTTTTATACTTGTATTCTAAAGGCCAGGGCCCAATTTCATAGAGCTGCTAAGCATACAAATTTGCTAAGCGTGAAATTTCTTCCTCGATAAAAACAGGACTACCAACCAAGTTTCCATGTGATACTCAGGATAAGCAAACAACACTGAATACCAGTAACAAGCAATATGCAACGAATAGAAATTTGGTTGGTAATCCTGTTTTTATCAATGAAGAAATTTCATGCTAAGCAAATTTTTGTGCTGAGCAGCTCTATGAAATTGGGCCCAGGTAATTGTCAGCGGCGGGATGGTCTCTTGATGGAAATCTTGACGCGCGATCATAAAAACACCCAGTATATGCCTCAGCAATGATTATAAACTGTGTGTTTTAGGATCACATGTCAAGATTTCCATCAGACCGGCCTTAAGGTATAGACTTAAATGGAGACGTTTGTAGCAAACGTTCACCAAATTTGAGTTGATGCAGCAATGTTGATCGCATTACATTGATACAATTAATTGCAGGTGATGTTAACCAAGAAGACAAAGGAGATGGGAAAGTATGCATCAGTGACCGTTTCAACCATTGATGAAGAAGAAGATGAGATTGAAGCTGTGAGTTTTTGCTATCTTCTTGTTCAATTACATCCAATGAATAAGTTGATCTCATTAAACTCTTTTATTTAAATCCACATACACTTAGCTCGTTACATGTCTTGATTTAGATTATTCATTGTACAATTTTCATTGTATTCTATATTTCTCTTTTGCTGTATATGTTTTGTTTTTTTGTTAGGCGCAGAGCTGCGCCTGGGACTTGTACACTAGATAGATGGAGCATTATAAGTGCATTATCGTTATATTATTATTATCCTGGAAGAAGGGCCGAAGGCTCTACAACAAATTTTTCCTTGCACACAAGATACATTTTTTTCTAGTACCATAAGGCCTGTGTAAAAGCAATAACATGGCTCCTGACAAAAAAGTGAAACTATTGTTGCATTTTTGTAGCTAGAATTGCCCTAAAGACGTGTCCTATTTCAACCTTTCTGTGATGACTAACGAATGGCAGAAAGTCAATCAAATTTTTACACTTCATTGCCACACAATTTTGCACCTTTTCTCCAGTACGTCTGCTTCCACAAACAGGACATGTATTCCTAATATTTAACTGATTGATCATTATATTCAAAAGTTGTGTGGAAATGTGTTTTTTATCCCTGAATCTGTGTAAATATCCACAATGTTATTTGCTTGGAGTGATGTGTGACTATCTCTCAATATTTTATTTACAGCGTGAGATAGCCGATTCCTACGCCAGCAATGCAAGAGTAATTGAGAAACAACTAGAAAGGAAAGGCATGGCCAAAAGAAAAACAGACGAGGTATGTCCCCTTGTCCCCCGTCCCACCACAAGGATTTGGGCTATGTGGCAATTTGGATTGCAAAGTGTTCAGACGAATTAGAGGGATCAATATTTTGCAGTAATAGAGTTCAAGGATGTAAAGTAGTTATATTTCTGATGAATTTTAGCTCTTGAATGAAACTCAAGCGGTTAAGAGCACCGAATTCAGACTCTGGTGTTTCTGATCAGCAGAGTGTGGGTTTGAATCCCCAGCTGTGACACTTGTGTCCTTCAGCAAGACACTTAACCATTGCTTCGTCCTCCGGATGGGATGTAAAGCCGTTGGTCCCATGTGTTGTGTAACGCATGTAAGAGAACCCAGCGAACATATCAAAAAGAAAAGGGGTTCGTCCCAGTGTTCCTGGCTGTGGCTGCTGAATGCGCCGTAGCACCTTGTAACTAATTGGGTTCCAAAATTAATAACTTCAATTACCTATCTTTCTGTATAAATGTATATACCAAGCGTCTCAATAACCTTGTTGGTAGATAAGTTCGATATGAGACTTCGATATTATTATATATCGACTTAATTGTTTGTACATTCTGGAAACCACAGAATAGTTCACCATCCAATCCCATCTCATCTACATGTTATACATTTAAACATAATTTAATCTCTTTGTTCACAGGCATTTAGAGAGGAGTTTGCAAAGAAGGCAAGAACAAAAGGAACGCTGATTGATAAAGACCCATGAAATCACACCATCACAATGAACTGTTTTAGATCATGGTGTTAAGATTTGCTTCAAATTTACACCAGTACTGCGTCATCTTTCCATCAATGCCTCTTTCTCTGCTTGGACAAATTGGAACCAATCAACAGTGACTCATGTTTTGGGTGTAACCAACTAGTCTGTACCTTTTTTTGCAACTTTTACAACCTTTGGGATAATATTCTTCCTACTTAAAGGGACACATTGCCTTGGATAGGTCGAGTTGGTCTATGAAAAGCGTTTGAAACCGTTTGTTATGAAATTGATGTGGTTAGAAAGATGTTTTAAAAGTAGAATAATATAACGATCCACAAAAATATGCCTCGAAATTTCCTTTTACTTTCCGAACTAACGTGGTCAAAATCTTGACTCCACAAAATGGCATGCCATATTAGTTCCTGACGCATAAGGAAAACCATGCAATTTTTTTAATTTGGAGCATGTTTGTGTAGACCATTATGTTCTACTTTTAAAACATCTTTCTAACCATATGCATTTCATAACTGTTACAGTTTCAAATGCTTTTTATAGATGAATTCGCCGATCGAAGGCAACATGTCCCTGTAAGTTTGATTTCCAATTGACCCTTGGCCTTAGAAAAAGAATCGAAAAAGCTGTGATAAAATAGCCTACACCATGTGTACATGTAGATCAGACCTTGTACTCGATGAAATCCAACTCCTTTTTTTACAACAACTAAATATCATGCCTAAACCTTTTGCAAGATTAGAGTTGAAGATGTGTCAATTATCCATTTGAATACATTCAACAAACCATGGCTATAGAGGTATCTTCACAGCATGCAGATTCAAGTTCAAATAAATTGTCAAAACACTTGGTTTTTTCTGCGTCAAGCTTTTGTTTTCCATCAAGTTTAATATAGTTCAATAAGTGCTTTGTTTTTGTTATCATAGGCTGTACAGTGCCAGTATGGCATATGCGGCAATTAAAACGTCTACAATTGCTATGTAAATATGTACATGTATACTAGTTTTCCAAACATACAAACTAAACTTCAGTAAAAAAAAAACAGATTCTATAAAATAAGTTTAAAAAACAAAAATAAGTTCAAATGACTAATGTGTGTCTTATTTCAATGTATACCTTTATAAACACGGCAGGAAAAAAACCTTCTGTAAAACAGGGACATTTTATAAATTTTCAACAGTTTCCCCATCTTTTAAAAACTAAAAACCAGTTCACACTTCATATGGCAGGGATGGGTAATTTCAGACTCCTACCCAAATCTCTACTGGTAAATCTCTACTTTACTTTACTTTACTAGCAATGAGGAAACTGGTAAAAAAAAAAGATTCTTTGAGTCCATTACTTCATGGCCATATTTCATAGAGCTAAGCACACAAATTTGCTTAGCATGAAATTTCTTCTTTGATAAAAACAGCATTACATGTACCAACCAAATTTACGTGACTTTCAGGATAAGCAAACGACAGCTGAATATAAGCAACAAGCAGTAAGCAACAAACGGAAATTTGGTTAGTAATCCTGTTTGAAATGTCATGCTAAGCAAATTTGTGTGCTTAGCAGTTCTATGAAATTTGGCCCAGGGGTTATCAAAAGATTGAAATGCCGTCGTTTCAAGTTGGCTCTTAAGATCTGGATCCCAGTTTCGGATTGTTTTGTCAGGAGTGGCTCTCACCTCTGATAAAGTGCACAGTAAAATAAAAAATATTAACCATTTTCATTTTGAAAGTCAAAACCTTTGAGAGTAAAAGTATGAACAAAATTTACATTGTACATTAAAAACAACATATTGCTTGGACTTTACAAATCAGTGCATAGAAATTATTCAAAGTCAAAGTGAGAACTTCATCTATAAGTGTTGATATAACATCTATATATATATATATTATATGAAAAGAGAACTGCAGTCTGATATCACTAAAATGAACAAAATTGTAATGAACATGTGGTTATACTTCAGAAGTTGTTTTGAAAGTAAACAACAAACCATTTCAATTGACAGACAGGCGCGATAACATTTACATTGGCTCGGCTCATGACAAGTTCGACAACTGAAACCAAGGCGCTCCAGAGTCGTTCTGAACGACTGCAACAGTCGATCTTTTGGCTTCTAGCTCATCCAGTCGCTCAGAACTGTTTCAGACGTCGAACTTTTCATGTACTTATTTCAGAATTTGGTTCGGCGCGACTCTGCAGCGCCTATCTGAAACGGGTGTTACTTGCCCAATACATTTATTACGAGACAAATTGTCAGTATCACCATAGTGATTTGTATTGTGTCATCACACTCTACTCGGCAACTACGATTGATTTGCAGTTACGATCAATCTTAGATCTTTGTGAAATCGGCCCAATAATAATTAATAGGTTCTTTGCTGAATCCGTCAGTGAAAGTTTTCAGCAGATTCAGCCATATCTGAATGCATATTATTTACTCTCCAATAAAATCAAACAATTCCCAACATTAGGACGGGCATGTAAAAATGTGTTAAAAGACCATTTCAAGATTATATGCAAATAAAATCGTGTTAAATTTAAAACTGAACGCTCAGAAGTATCAAAACCTACTTCTGCCGTTTAAATGCCCCAACGTGTTTCTTCTAAAAGGTAACCTTATCAACAATATTAAAACAAAACAAAACTATTGATTAATTAACACTTTTACAAGTCAAGCATGCCTATCTCTTTGTGATGTGATGATGAGCTCATTTTACACATTGCTTGTGAATAGTATACCAGACAATACATATTTTCATTCTCTTTGCCGATATACTTTGCTTTTTAAAATGATATTTATGATATCTTGCGCTTTTTGGTCTTTTGCTTTGACTACTTTCTCAAATATGGAGTTTCAATATTGAGTACATGTAACAAGCCTACTTTCTTTGAAGGTCTTCTGTTTAGAAAGTCCTGGTACATTTTCAGGATCCTTTTGATTCTTGTTAATTGACCCTTTTTGCATCGGCCGCCATCTTGATGAAACTTGCGCGTGTGAAAGGTTATCATTGGCTGATAGGTGTGCGCAGTGCGTTCACGCGTGCACTTTTCCCAATGTCTTACAAAGATGGTGGTCGATGACGTCATGTGCAATCCATCAATATTCAGGCTTGTTCTTGACAAGATTATAAATTGAAAACTACCAGTTACTACGCAAATCCATGACTCAAATGAAGTCCGCCCCGTTGAATAGGCAATTCATTTCCGTTTTTCTTTTTCACAATCAGTAGCGACTCTGAAACACCATGAGTTTTGTCTGTGATCAATTTGTAACAATTATATTTAACTAGAATCATTTAAAGACAACGGCAGCGAAACTATCTTGAGATATTATTCCTATTCTATAGAGTTTGCATTTGGTTGAACGATTAAAAGCCTCTGATATTTCTACATATGCATAGTCACAATTCTCCAAAGTATCACAAACAGTTCACAGCATGACTTTACATTTGTTTTAACGTCTTGCATGATGTACACATTTGCATAATAAATTAAACACTCCGGCACTGTTGATAAAAACATTATAGATTCAGCCATAAAGCCATTGTAGGCATTATCAAAACAACATTAAAGACACTGGACACCTTTTATGCAAACAATTATTTTGAGTAATAACCAATAGTGTCCAGTGCCTTTAAGACACCAATTTGCAGTTTATTATCAACAATATGCTATAATAATATACAAAAATCTCTTGCCTTGTCTCTTGTCCAATTTCCCTTCTAATTCCACTAGTCAAAGTTCATTCTTTCCATCCATCTTAACCTAGATTAGTCAGACACTCAGAACACATTGATAATATACAGTACTTTACCATCAATAAAATAGTACAATTGATTTACATTTTATCAGTTAGACTACTTCTTCATATCGACATTTCCAATGACCTGCAGTGGATTTATACAATTCATATATAATTAATTTGACTTTAATTGAAGGATAACATATATTTATATATTTACATTCAGCGAGTTGAACAATATTAATAAACGTAACGGTGAACTAATACTGGCCAATAAGTAAGCATTAATTTCAATGTCTTTCTCCATACACTCTCTTGTTGTACAAGTAGTGTCAATCACAACAGTAGACCAGCATCCTAGTATGTAGATACCACTGGAGAGTAACATGAAGGTAGTAGGACATGATTGATAGGTCTTTGGGTCTACTCTGATGGGGTGTGGCAGGGCGTGGCAGGGTGCGCCAGGAAGCTTATCCTAAGATTGCGTCTCTCGTGCAGCAGTTTTAGAGATTACCATTCTTTGAGTTTACCCTGTAATTAGCCGCTCACAATGTTTTTATTATTTAACAAAGACAACACTTTCATCCTTTGCAGCGTAACGAAGAAACACAAACAGCTCAGCCGGGACCCTGTACGTGTACATACCTCAACATTGATAACACTCATGTGTTTTATCTCAATAGAGATGCAGCGCATGATGTGATGTCATCATGATGTTGTCTTTGGTCGTCCACTGCTTTGAGGTTTAATTGTCTTTGAAAGTTGCCACATCGATTCCTCATCTAGAAAATCATTGAAGTCGTTGAAGAATGACAAGACTTTGGGCGTCTTTCTGAGGGTGTCGTAGTGGCTGTAAAATAAATAATATGTAAATGAGTTTTGAAGCTTTGCATGGTGTAAAGAATAAGAAATTACTATAAATACTAACTAGTAAACTTGTGGGTACAACCGTATAATAGGGACTTTTCGTTTTCGACGATGGATGGTTCTGCGACGGTTGTTCAGCTAAACGTTGTCGTTTTCAGCACAACGAAGATTCATCCCAAGTACTGTCGTAGAAATTGAGGGACGACCGTCCTCAAAGCCGACGCATGCGCAGATGACGGCAAATGTCATCTTTACCGTCGCAGGATCCGTCGTCGAAAACGAAAAGTCCCTAATACCTCTTCTCCAGAAGACGAGAGGATTATACAGTTCGAGATATAAAGAGATATTATGGTTGTAACCGCAAGTTTACTATTTAGTACCGATTGTTACTTCTTAAATAACATGTAGAGGTTTTCCTAAAAATATCAATTAACTACTTGTGCATTGTGAAACTGATTGGGTGATACCTTTAGTTTGTTCAAACTGTCACAATATTTTTACGTGGAATCAATCAACTTTTACCAAGGTGACAGCGGGTACCAACCGCATCAACGTTTACCAAGTTGACAGTGGGTGGTACCAACTCCATCTCTGCCCACAGCATGGTTTGTTTATGTACAAGTTGTCTGTTTAACTAAGGGTACGTTAATAGCTTCCCTGGGTCGAACCAGGAATGCCCCCAGTACGTTCGAATAGCTTTGAAGTCATTCCAGGGGCTCACCTGGGTCGACCCCAAGTGCCCTGCTTGTGGAGTGGGTCACTTGGGGCTGGCCCCAGGTGCATGACGTCACCACGAGAGGGTGAGTGATCGTTTGATTTAGCTCTTGTCAGGGGCTCACCCGAGTGAGCACCGCGGGGCCGACACAGGGGAAGCTAATCGAAGGCACCCTAAGAGAGGTTTGCGGTAAGTAAAAGCAAGTTGTCTGCTGTAATATTAAAGTAAGGTTAGGATTGATACTCACTGCTGCTTGAACCTTCTCATACTATCCAGAATATTAAAGAATTGCCAGCATTTGGTGAAGTTTATATGATCAGTGTCTGGGAGATGATCTGGATTACCGATGTGTACAAAGGTTATGTCTTGCAGAATTAGACCCCTAGAGAAAGAGAATCAGAAGAAAACAAATGAAACATTATTTCACTTGCCAGGCTTTGATTTTTTATTTATTATTAATTGGTTGACTGCAACAACAAAAAATTGGTTTACACAAAAAGTCGGGGGCCCAGTGCCAGGCCCCAAAACCCAACCTGGCGAGGGCCCCGCTCGCCTCCTCTGTAGTGCTCTTATAACGGACCTCGTCTTCAGTGCAGGCTTGTGGGGCACGGAGCGCCTTAGGCCCCCACGAGGGCCTCAGACTCTGCATTTTTCCGGGCTCCCGGACGACCGTCTTTGCACCAAGTAGGAGTCCTGTGCCAGGCCCCCAAAGCAGCCGGGCGAGAGCCCGCCAGCCTCCTCTGTGGTGCTTTAGTAACGGACACACACCCTTTGGATCGTTTCAATTTGGTTGCTTTGATTCAGTTCTTGAAAACATTGTGGACTTGAAATTTTAAATTTGAAATTCTCTTAGACACTTGTTTCTCCGGACAGACAAATGACATGATATGTGACTACTCACAGGTATGGAATACAAGGAGGTTCAGCTTCTGCTAATGCTGCTCTGTATGTTCTGAACGATGAAGAGCTGTCAATCAGTTGACAATACTCCTTCAATCCCTAGCAATAAACCAAACAAAAATGACACTTTGAATGCTTAATATATCAATAATTAAACACAGATTCAAAATGGTCATTGGAATTAGGGCGGCCTAATGATTTCTTACTCTGTCTTTCACACCTCTGTCAACCACTGTTCAAACCAAACTACATCCCTTTTCGAAACCACGGCTTCGACTTTGGATTCGACTTCAGGCTCCGTCTGAAGCCATGAGCGCAGAAGCACATAGAGTTGTCAAAACAACTGCTGGGCCAAGCTAGCCTGAGCCGAAGCCGTTGTTTTGAAAAGGGCCCAGGACCGGAATCTCTTCCATGTCACGTGGATTGGGCAGACAAATGACATGATATGTGACTACTCATAGGTATGGAATACAAGGAGGTTCAGCTTCTGCTAATGCTGCTCTGTGTGTTCTGAACGATGAAGAGCTGTCAATCAGTTGACAATACTCCTTCAATCCAAACTATTCAGAACATACAAAGCAGCATTAACAGAAGCGGGACCTCTTTGTACTCCATACCTGTGAGTATTCACATACATGTATCATGTCATTTGTCTGTACCTGATTGCGAGTTTTCCTCTCACCACTAAAACTGACATCTTCAACAACTGCCCTACACAGGAATCTTGAAGCCTATGGGTCACAGTGCAGGGCAATTTTGGGGCTTCCTTGGTTTTGTTACAAGAAAGACATACATGTATGGAAGAAGAAGACATCATAACAACAAGAACCAATAATTAATAACTAGAGAATCCTTTGAGTATGATTCTAAGTCAGGTTGGCGCAGTGGTGTCTTGCCTCTCCTTTCCACCTCTGGGGACCCAGGTTCGAATCCTACCAAGGGGCACGATGTGGATTGGGTTTTTCAGTGCCTACTTGACTTCATGGGTTTTCCCTGCAACAATTCTCTTGGCTTTTCCCTCCCACTTCTAAAACTGAAATTTCTTCATTGTCTTATCACCTTGTCTAGATGCTGAAAAGGCTTTGACAAGTATTATCATAGATGTAGATGTAGATCTTTCATAGGTCATGTGACTTACCTCTACAGTTTGTTTTTGCCATTCTAATCTTCTTATTGGTGCAGAGTCCAAAGCTGAGAGGATGGCCAAATACGAGTTGAAATTATTCAACTTCCTCAGATACTGAAAATAAATCATTAACGGATAGAAATGAATTCCTTATGATAACAACATTGATGAAGAAACTATGGTTTCCTTAGAAAGTGAAGTGAGAAATGACATTGATAGACTTCGTTGCGAAACATGAATTACTCAGTTTGTAATCCCTACTCTATGCCCTCAAAACTAAAATATTTTGATGGTGTACACCCTTCTTAAAAGCATTTCATTTTGGTGTGAAATATCAATGTCTAATTCCATGTAAGCGTTACAAACTCTACATGATGTCTAGAGAAATGAAAGAGAGTTTAGTTTACCGATCAAAACAGGATGTTATAATGAAAATGAAAGGAAATCACTTCCTATTTGGCAGTTTTGATCGATATTGAGAATTGTTTTTAATTCAAACCTTATCAAGTTTCAAGTTGAATTTGAGTTTTACTATTAATGATGTTGCAATGTTAAACTATCAGAAATACAATACTTGCGATAGGAGTTTAGAATCATGGGTGTGGTTGATACTTATCCCACTCTTACCTTCATAGTTTTGATGAACTTTGTTACAAGTTTCTCTCGGTCTTGCGGTCTATTCTCTTGAAGTATCAAAGATCTTGCCCTGTTTAGATAAACAAAAGTATCAACCAAATATGTGTTAAGTGATTTTTTTTTAAGGCATTGCATTGTGAGGTGTAATGGTTTATTCAACTTTAAATGTATATTTAACGTTGGAACCCTTCTCCAGAAGACGAGCAGAGTAGACTGTTCAACACGTTGGAACCCTTCTCGAGAAGACGAGCAGAGTAGACTGTTCGACACGTTGGAACCCTTCTCCAGAAGACGAGCAGAGTAGACTGTTCGAAACGTTGGAACCCTTCTCCAGAAGACGAGCAGAGTAGACTGTTCGACACGTTGGAACCCTTCTCCAGAAGACGAGCAGAGTATACTGTTCGACACGTTGAGACCAAACCGGCTCTTTTTAAGGCCAACACTCCTTCCAAAGAGATTTTACACATGGTTGTACCCGCAAGATTACTAATCATATTTATATTTATAGTTACTCTTAATGTATTTTTGGTTTGCGGTAACACTATTTGTACGCTGGGTAGATTATGGTCTTTTGAGAACTTGTCTTGCTATTTATTCTACTGCCGCAGAATAAAATATCGGAATTCAGGAGACTTCTCAGTTCTGAAAATAACTGTCTTGCCTATTAACTACTAGCTGGGCGGAATGTAGGAAGTAGTCAAGGACTCCTACTTTCCTTTAGTGGTTCGAGGGGACTGCTCGTAATTTACTTCACTAACGCAGAGTGAATTTTAAATTGGTCTTGACGTTTCGACTAGCCTATTCTAGTCATTATCAGCAGAATATGTGTAAGTCAATTATAACACTCAGTTGAGAGAACTTACAGTTAAATTACATTTTTTTTATTATCACAAAAATTTTTCTTACCAGAAAGACATCTTATTGAAGTGTTCCGTGAAGATGGTGAGATTTGGACTAAGTTCTTCTGATTGTTCCTTGGCCCATAAGAGAACCTCGGGTATCTCAATCTTCTGGAATAACTCTGCGTCAAGAATCGTCATCTGCTCAGCGATTTCCTGACTGCTGAAATCTAACAATGTTGCTTTCCTATGTAAAGAAATCAATCATTTTCACATCAAGATTTGAAAAAACAATCAATGGATGCGATATAAATGAATCTCAGTTAGCGTCTGATTCGTTTCCATCATTACAAAACAAAAACACATTTTGAAGGTCCAATCATTATAGAAATCTGCCACAAGCTCAATGAATGACATAAAAAAAAACTACCATCCATCTAAACAGTTGACAACATTATTTAATAATAATAATAATAATAATATCAGTGGTTTCTTATATAGCGCTCAGGTCAACATTATAACCCCTGGTTACTGGGCCTTAAATCATTCCTTCAACCATCTCAGCTCCCTGGGGAGTATACAGCCTGTGCTGACAAATATGTAGCACACTAAGCTAATCAATCACAAGAACCATCGCTGCCCTCGCAGGAACACAATTACCCCTGGTTGGAGAGAAGCTTAATGTTAAGTGTCGCTCAAGGACACAAGTGTCACGACCGGGATTCAAACCTACACTCTGCTGTACAAAAACACCAGAGCTTAAGTCCATTTCTCTTATCCGCTCCGCCACGACACCCCATATTCAGATTACTTGTTTGACTTATTTGAAATGTTGCCTTACATGACAGAGACACCAAGTCCAGACAACGGTAGTTTGTTACTCAGCTGAAGAGCCAGTTTATTATTCTCAATCTTGGTCAGTACTTTATCTCGAAGAATCTTAGCAAGCATGAGCTCTCCGTCACAAAGGAGTTGAAAGACAAGATCCATCAACATCTTTAGGATGTCATCTTCAACTTGACCTCTGAAAACAAATCAAGAAATAATAATAATAATAATTATAATAATATAACAATTATAATTAGTTATTACAAAGTGCTTTTTTTTAATAACCGTATCAATGCCCTTTACATTAGTGCCTAGCCGACGATTTCACCAAACTCTTCCTAACTTAGGATTAATCTTAGGACTCAGGACGAGTTCAGTTCCGAAGACGTTAGGCTGCATTGAAACCATCCTAAGTTAGGACGGGTTACCCGTCCAAGCTTGAGATAGGATTAATCCTAGCATTTTGTGGCATCAGCTGCTGGTCATTAGGCCCATAACACTCCAGTAATTGTTTTCAGCTCCCTGGGGAGGTTACAGCCCTGAGCTGTCAGGCCCACCAAAGGCTTTTTTATACACAACACATCAACCTCTACAATCCGTGGTAATCAATTATACCCCTGGATGAAGAGAAGCTATTTATAGTAAAGGAACCTGCTCAAGGACGCAAGTGTCATGACCAAGGTTCGAACCCACACTCCGATACCAGAATTTGAATTTTATGCTCTTAACCAATCCACACATAAAATGTGAGTAGTTAACAACCAATATCTTTGATATTATTTTCAAATTAAAACTATCTCCAACTTCCTGTTATGCTTTTCATTCAATATAGACAGTTTCATTTATGGATAGTAGTAT
Source organism: Asterias rubens (assembly GCF_902459465.1). Lineage (NCBI taxonomy): Eukaryota > Metazoa > Echinodermata > Asteroidea > Forcipulatida > Asteriidae > Asterias > Asterias rubens. The sequence continues at coordinate 5,874,781 of NC_047080.1, read as the reverse complement.
AGGAACACAAAAATACTCACAGCAATTCCCCAGCGACCCTGAGAAGCAGGAAGAAGGCATTCCTGTTGGCTCTCTTAGACTTCATGTCTGTCTTATGACGAAACTTCTTATATGTAAACATCTTGTTAAGGAAATACTTCAACTAGAAATATAATACTAACGGATTTGGGTACTCTTTGTAACAAAAAACACAAGGTCCACAGATTTACATTAAACTTACACCGGTTGAAGATAATGAAAGTTGAAAGCTTACTTGAAAATATTACTTGCTGAGTTGCAGTATTATTTTTGTGACTTGTTTTATACTCATTCTTCAAAATCTACAGCACCTCAGCAAGTAACATTTAAAGGAAAGCTTTCTACTATCATTATGTTTAAACAATGTGAGTTTATTGTCTGAGTTTATAAATCTAGGGACATTGTGTTTTGAGTCCTACAAAAAGTACCCAGACCCTAAGAATTCTGAATACATGAAGATAAATGTTTAGTCAAAAGAAACAAAAGTCTGTCACAAGATGAAAATTAATTCCATAAATAATAAAAGGATATCTACTGAGAAGTTTATCCAGAAGAACATTGGATCCGATGAACATTCTATAAGACGTCAGAAAGGCTTCGTAGTAAACCAAATCTAAACAAGAGAAGAATAGAGAATATATTACAATCAAGATTATCAACTTGTGCAAGTTGTGTTAACTTTCCTTTAACAGTACATTACAACCATGATTTCATAACAATTACTAGCAAGCCTGTAAGTGGACCCTTAAACAGCTACCTGAGCGGAATGTTTTCAACATAAATGGTATTTTTACTTGTTTATAATGCACTTGTTCACCATTTTAATGTAATTTTGATATGTGTACACTTCTGAACTTTTCGTAATTATCGATTAAAAAATCAGGCCCCTACCTAAAGGTTTTTTGAAAAACTAAAAACACTTCTGCCGTTGAGAGCGGGCGTCAAAGGACAATGCCGCTGACGTCATTTGTGGGAGTTTGCTTTGTTATACATCCACGCTGCAACAAAGCGGCTTTATCTACTTATGACGTTTTGAGAGTGATTACGTAACGGGGCTTTTCGCAAATCTCGCAGAAAAGCTCTGGACAAGGGCATACAAAATTATTGTTTATGTACACAATTGAAACCTATTTATAATCATATGACTCGATTTCCTTATTCATCGAAAACATCTTAAGTGGAATTCAGCAAAGTTCACGACTTGACATTTTTGTTCAAGCAGGTCTTTAAATAACAGGAGCTGAAACACTACATAATGTAAGAATGATCGTGTAACGTCAAGTGAGGGCCCGTCACGCATTTATGCTGGTCGAATTGGGTCACCCCATTAATCCATTAACTAGGCTTATCTCACACTACTGTAGTTGTACATTATTGTTGCAATGCTTATATAAGGCATGCCAAGATTATAAAATGGAATACATAAAACAAAACAAAATGAAAAAAAATAATGGGAAAAAAAAAGGGAAACAAAGTAAATAAAAAATCGTCCTGATCAATAAAAAAAAACTTAGATATCTGCTTTAAAGTGGATATTTTTACAGGCCTGCAGCCGATTTCAAGAAAACTTTACGCAAATGCGTAAGTCCACTTGCGCAATGTTTATGGCGCAACTTACGCCATAAACGTTGCGCAAGTGGACTTACGCAGTTGCGCAAAGTTTCGTGAAATCGGCCCCTGTACTAGACACATTTATATAATACCTTGACAGGTTTTACAAGGTAATGCAACCGTATTGGCAGCCAACCATGCCCAAAGCACAGAAGCAAACCCGCTTCAGTAGGGAAACCACCAACGGCTTGGAGTTGAATCTTAAGAAGAAAGTAATAACTGTTTAGCGTCTTGCTCAAAGACACAAGTGTGATGACCTGGGCCCAATTTGTGGCTCTGCTTACCATAAGCAAAGAATTGGCGCTTATGGAAGCAGAGAATTCTGTGCTTACATCAAGCGTATTTCACAGGTAAGTGGGCAACTTTGGCTTGTGCTTGTGCTTGTGCCTACTACAAGTTACTAGGCATTCTACGCTTACACAGCCAGCGCAGAAATTTTGCGCTTGCAGGTAAGCATCGAATGGTGATCGTAAGCACAGAATTCGGCAGTAAGTAGAGCCATGAAATTGGGCCGAGGACCCAAACCCAGACCCTAACAATGTTCAGTAGAAGCACTAAGGTATGACATTATTACTAAAGAGGGTTGGTTACCTTTTCTATCTGCATCAGCTGCATACACAATCAAAGCATCCATTGGACCTCCTTTGATTTGACTTTTACCATCCTACAGAGATTTGGAAAATAAATGAGTTTGAGTTTAGTTTTAACAAAGAAACTTATAAGTAGGATTTGACGTTTTGCATGGTGGAAACAAATAGTTCTTTTCAGAACCACCCCAACTCATTCCCTTATAAGGAGTTGTTTACCCGAGGGCGGCGGAGGGCCTTACCATTTCATAGCTGGAGGGGTGTTGTGTGGAAAGAAATCATTGAACAATTATAATTTTTGCATTTATTTGAACCGAAAAGGTATTTATGAATGGGAATCAAAGTGTGTTGAATCGGTTTTCAACAAGTGGTTTAAACCCGCCGAGGCCTAGTTCTTGATAATTTACCTCGACTTTGTCTCGGTAAAATTATCAAGAACCAGGCCTCGTTGCGATTAAACCGCCAGTTGAAAACCGATTTAACACACTTTGATTCCCTTATTTTGAGTAATTACCAATAAGGTCCACAGCCTTTAAAACTCACCACAGTACTGTAGCTAAGAAGAGTTGATGCATCTAGGAGAGCTAATAATCCTAAGTCATCCCCGTCCTCATTCTCATCTTTATGTTCTCCATCTTTAGTTGCTTTACGACCAGCGCAAGCCAAGTGATCAATGCTTTCACTGAAACAATCACCAGAAAGGATCAAAATTGGAACATAACTTGAAGCATTGTATGGTAGAAAAATAACTTTTATAAATATTTGAGGTAGGACAACATTGGCTTGATAAAGAAGGATTTGATGTATCAGTTGTATCCATAACACAAAGTAAAGAACATTTCAATTAAAGTCATTCTCTTAAATTGTCAATATCACATTAGCTCCACTTTCTCTTTTAGAGGTTCAAGTTGTTGTCACTTTATACATTTTTTTTTGTAAACAACTTACATAGTTTGATCATTTCCACTTTCAATCATACTCTCAGATTTCTTCTTCAAGATATACAGTGGCATCGTACACCGCTCCGGGTTGGTGTTGTGTCTCGTTCTTGGTGGCTACGTCAAAAGTAAACAAGTAAAACCATCCATTAGATGTTGCCCAACGTACATCTTATTAAGATAATGTGCACTAAATCATGATTATTTCAAAATTCGAAATGGCAAGATTCTTGATTGAAATAACAATAATAAGAAAGTCTTTAACAGCGACAAATCTGCACACAACGTACTCAAGGCACTGAGCATGTACACACTTTCAGAAAGATACATATAAATTGAGGTGATGGGTTTTAAGACCCAATTATGAACACCTTATAATTGTTTACAAGGTGCTACGGCAAATAAAGCAGCCACAGCCAGGAACAACGGTGAGAACCCCATCTCTTCTCGATAAGTGCACAGGGTTCTTTTACATGCGTTACATCACACATGGGACCAAAGCCTTTACGTCCCATCTGAAGGACGAAGCAATGGTCAAGTGTCACGGCTGGGGGTTCAAACCCACACTTAGCTGATCAGAAACACCAGAGTATAGGATTCGGTGCTCTTAACCTCTTGGCAGCGACACTTCCACACGCCGCCCAACAAACATCTTATTTGGAGAATGTGCACTAAATTATGATTATTTCAAAATTCAAAATGGCAAGATTACTGATTGAAATATAGCTGAGTGATTCTTGGACGTCACTTACAGGTGAAACAGATGAAGAACTTCTTCTCTTAATCGGTAGTGCTGGTGGTACTGCAGCCGTACTCCCCTCTGTAGAGCTCTCTGATCTATCATCAATCTCAATGTAGCTAGCTCCAGATACTGGACGTCTACCATTTATCGTTCCGTTACCAGTCGAATAAGTTTCATGAAAGAATTCTTCCCGTCCTTGTATGTACGGTAAGGATCCTTCATTTGGATACATCTCTAATATTAAACCATCATCATTTTCCTGCCCATTGTGTTCATAGTATGTCATTTCAAACTGGTCTTCAGAGTACGCACCAAGAAGGTCCAAGTAAGTGGTAACTGCAATAAACAAAGAAAACACAAAGGAAAATTATGTCTTTAAACAATAATAAAAAATAGCATACAATTTATAAGGCGCACAGTTTCTGGAATAGAGCCATTCAAGGGCGCCGGTTGCTAGCAAGCTGACAAATTGAACAGATGAATCTTGAGGTTGTGTTTGAACGTTGACAGATCAGGTGTGTCCCTATGCTCGTCTGGCAAGGAAATCCCAGAGACGTGGTTTTTGAGAAATGAGTAAAACGGGTCACAAAATTATTTTAGCACGTTTGGAAAACGTATGTTTATGACATTGTTTTACTAATTTCTCAAAAAATACAGCAGCTTCAGTAAGTAATATTTTAAGGTAAGCTTTCTACTATCGTTATCTTCAAATGGTGTAAGTTTAATGTAAATCTGTGGACATTGTGTTTTGTGTTACAAAAAGTACCCAAATCCTTTAAGACCTGGAGACTATGTTTTGTATATAATAAATAGTTTATTGACACTTACTATGCTTGATCTTTGGCGGTAGTGGTGGAGGATTATCCCCACAATGCAATGCCTCATCATAGCCATCTTGTGACATCTCATGGCGAAACACAACATCTTGAAGAGTCTGACATCGATCGGATAATTCCTCAGCCTCCTCCGGTGGTACGTTATCATATAATGAGAGATGACGCTCGGGACGGGGTTGAAGTTTAGCTGGCAAGCTTGGCGGGGTACCATCTGATCCACTATTGGAAACCTGTTCAAGATCTCTATGATCGGAGGAACCGGTGCTGGACCGTCGACCAGACAGGATGGATAGTCTTGATATGTCCGCAGGGTTGAGCCCTTCAGGGTTCAGCCCTTCCCATTCTACACCTTGGATACTAGGAGACGAGAACTGACTACTTAACATCGACTCAGGGCGGCTTAAGGAACTACCATTACTTAAATCTGAATGATGACTAGTGACTGATGCAGAACTATCCGATATAGAGAGAGAGTCCGGTGGAAACGTTCCATCATCTGATGCATTGTCGTACAATGAGTTGCGCTGTTCGGTTCGACAACTTGTTCCTCTCTTAGGTGGTAAAGGTGGGGGTTCAACGCTGGAAAAATGGGGGAAAAATCATTTTAAAAATGTCATTTCCTGTAATGAATTAGAGAAATGTGCTCTAAATAGACTGTGTGTATGACATGCTAGTGGTACAACCTAATAACGCTATCAGTGACTCAGTTTTCAAGACACTGGACACCGTTGGTAATTGTCAAAGACCAGTCTTCTCACTCGGTGTATCTCAACATATGCATAAAATAACAAACCTTTGACAATTTGAGCTCAATTGGTCATCAAAGCAAGATAATAATAAAGGAAAAACACCCTTGTCACACAAAGTTGTGTGCTTTCAAATGCTTGATTTTGAGACCTCAAATTCTAAATCTGAGCTCTTGAAATCATACTCGTGGAAAATTACTTCTTTCTCGAAAAATACGTTAATTCATAGGGAGCCGTTTCTCACAATGTTTTATACCATCAACATCTCCCCATTACTCGTTACCAAGTAAGGTTTAATGGCAATAATTATTTTGAGTAATTACCAATAGTGTCCACTGCCTTTAAAGACAATCATAAAAGAAATAACACAATTTATATGTACTACCGACTTTTTGTTCTTTTTTTTTTTTTTGGGGGGGGGGGGTTTGCACATGTGCACCTTTAATCAAATAAAAACTTCCCCTTCAAACCATGCTTTCCTGTTGAAGTTGGTTTCTATACAATGCCTTCAGTCAAAGGAGGGGGGGGGTTGCCGATAGAGACTTCCTTCCTCATTTCACAAGGCTGTATCCGATGTAATTTGTTAAGCTGATGGAATATAAAGTACCTGCCATACATGCAATCTGTATTTGTCACTACCGGCAAGTAGACAATAGGCTAAATTTGGTTTATATAGTGAGTATAAGTGAAATCCAACTTTCACAATGAACGTCAATCATTTCACAATTAGAACAATTGGACTATCATTTCATGAGTTGGAATGATATGTTATTGTTTGACAGCGAGGATGTTTATAGGATTCGAGGCATTGCATGGTGAGGTATCAATATATATTTTGTTTGCGGTAACACCATGTGTGTATCTACTTGCCTATAGTAGAGTTTTTGTTCTTAGAGAACTGTCTTTCTTTATTTTACTACTGCGGAGTAGATTTATCGGATGTTCGGGAGACTTCTCAGTTCTGAAAAGAACTGTCCTGCTTTTTAACTACTACCCAGGTGGAAGGTATAGACAATTGGCTGGGACTACTACTTTAGCTTAAAGGGTCATTATTAACTGCGGATTCAGTTCTTGAATTGTTCTCTGTTAGGGGTGACTTACCCGTGAGTATAATCATGCGTGACTAGAACCCTTTGACTAGGAAGGAAAGGTTTAGGAGGAGCTGAATCTGAACCAGCCTCTGACCCACTACTCCTAGATCCAACGAATGTCCATTGCTCACCACCGATGGGTGATTGATACAGAATCTGTTGCTCTCTTGGACTAAGAGGTCGCTGTTCATAACTATTAGAGTGGTAGAACACAGAAAAAAATATGGATTTATTACGTACTCATAAATACCACAGACAACTTTCGCTATTCCTTTTGGTGGAGAGAGCGTCACGTGGGGTTGTTTGAACGGCTGATTAAGACACAGCTAGAGCTGTTAATGACCGGCTGGCTTTGTATGTTTGGCGCACAAGCTCATGAACATGTAAAGCAATCGTACTTACGCAGAACGATATTCATAGCTATTAGTATTGGCGCGTGTAATATATATTTGTACAACATGCATCAACGAAACCCGAGGCGCACAGAACATTTTTACAAAAGTTTTGAAATTTTACAAACTTAAAAAATTCGCAAGGACACATCCTAAATCTTTGTGATATCGGCCCCTGCTAAAGTGGACTATCGCTACTCACTCTTTATTTTGATTAGGTTTGCTTATCTGTTGATTTTCTTCCAAGTCATCTGATGACATCTTATTCTGTCTATCTTTGAGTTTTTCAATGTAGAGTCTCACAAGTTCCTCAATTCCTGAACGTACAGCCTCTGTTACCTCACTTCCTTCCACCTTATTCATGTCCGAGTCTCCATACAAGACAATCTTATCTGCCCAATGGATTAGGTTGGCTAGGCTTTGGTAGACCTGATTATGGCATGATGTCAGCATGGAACTGTAGCAGAAAAGTACAACCAAAATAAGAAGATCAACAAGGTTTGTAGGACATTGTATAAAATAGTGTGTAGATATACCCTAACTTATATTTAATGTGTTTGAGGTAGGCCTACAATATTTCAATGTTAGAAACCAAAAGAGAAACTGACAAGGGTAAATGTTAAATGACTTGGGATTGAACAAAGACAAATTTATTAATAATACTAATATCAAAGTCTTATATAGCGCACTTATCTACCAAACAAGGTACTCAAGGCGCTGAGTATATACAAACTTTCAGAAATATAGGTTGTTGAAGTGATGAATTCTGGGAGCCAATTATGTAGCACCGTATAATGTTTTACAAGGTGCTACGGAGCATTAAGCAGCCACAGCTAGAAATACCGGGGCGAACCCCTTCTCTTTTCGATAAGTGTACTGGGTTCTTTTACATGTGTTACACAACACATGGGACCAACGGCTTTACATCCCATCCGAAGGACGAAGCAATGGTTAAGTGTCTTGCCTTTAAAGGACACAAGTGTCACAGCTGGGGATTCGAACCCACACTGTGCTGATCAATTTGAATTCTGTGCTCTTAAACGCTCGGCCAGGCACTTCAAGTAGAATGGGACTTGAACCAACGACCTCCAGATTAACATGCTGGCTAACATGCTGGCGCTCTACCAACTGAGTTACATTAGCTAGCCCATGTTGGCAGTCTCCCTATTTTGTCAATATACTTGTTCGGGGGCGAGTCAGAGGACAATATTTAACAGATTTAACTTCAAACTTTGGATGACGCCTAGTTAGTAATCTAGCAATGAACTTGTGGGATACCACATTCAATTAAGAATGAGGTACATTACAGGAACTGGCTCATTGTAGGTAAGGCGGGTCCACAAATAGCTGAGATGTACAGCTGGCTAATACCACTTGACTTTTTTACTAGCCCGGTGTCACGGTCTCAAAAATCCGGGTGACCTCACCGGACATTTCGGACCGCAGTAGTCATGGTCTCAGATGTCTAGCGAGCCAAGCTTTCCGGATAATGTAGCATGCTGTCGTTGCGGGAGTGAGTCTCTTCGAGACCATTTTTTTTTTCTTTTTTCTTTTTTCGTTTGAGTGCTTGTTTGCCTGGCAACTCAAAACCCTCTTCCAGCTTTCAGAAGAACCTTCTTTGAAATTCCCGCTCCTCAAATACTTGATTATGTGGTACTTTTTCACAATGCTGTAGTAGACGCTCCACTCGTTCCCCACTCAATTTACTTGTGGACGCCGCCATGACAGCTACAAGCTCGAGCAAAACAGTGGACTCGGCACGGCACTCAAATCGACAACTGTGCGCAGGTACAAAATGATGTAATACCGCCGTATTTGGTAATCCGGAGCTTTTAGCATGCCAGACATCTGAGACTGCGACATCGACACTGCGTACTAGTTAATGAAAGTTTTTGACTTGACTGCCCCTTGTTTCACTCGCAATTGGGCATTTGGGCAAACAATACTTTGGTACAGTGGGTTAACAGAATCATGATATTAAGAATAATTTGTTTAATCAACTGAGACAGAATACTTTGTCATATTCTGCTCCGTGTGAATAATTGAAAAAGTTCTCCTCGAATACAAAGACATGTTTTGTAGAAACAATCAAAATTCTTCAATTCCAAAACGTTGTTTAACTCCATACATCTTACCTTTCTTCATTATTGAGACATTGTGTCAGACATTTATTAAGTTCCATCACTTCTTGAAGAACCTTCGTCGTGCTTCCAGGAAGCATGATCAATGTGTCTTTCTGAATTACCTCTGAAAAATTAGCAATTATAATTAAGGGAACTAAACGTTACAGAATTGGTAAGAAACAAAAAATAGTGAAGATCACAGATTTACATAAAACGTACACGGTCTAATGATGATGATAGTAGAAAACATCCCTTGAAACATTTCTGTCTGAAATGCCATATTTGATGAGAAATAAATAAACAAATTTTACCGTTTAGAGTTTATCGCTCAGTGAGCATTTTTTTATTCACTTTTGTTTTGGCAGCGATGTCATGCAAAATGTGTAATCGTTTTTTCACTATTTTCTTGAGACCCAGATGGCCGATCACCCTCAAACTTCTACAGGTTTGCCAGTTTATGTACATGGTGGATTCTTTTACTGCCAGCAGCTGTTTTGTTTGCAAAACCAATTCTGTAAAGTTTTTTTGTTAAAGGCACTGTACACGTTTGGTAATTGTCAACGACCATTGTTCTCACTTGTTGTATCCCATTATAAGCATAAAATAACAAGCCTGTGAAAAATTGGGCGCAATTGGTCATCGAAGTTGCGAGAAAATGATAAAAGAAGATACACCCTTTTCGACGAATTTGTGTGTTTTCAGATAGGAATAAAAGACTTCTAGCTGGAAGTCTTTTATTATTCTAGTGAAACACTTCCTCTTTCTCAAAAACTATGTTACTTCAGAGGGAGTCATTTCCCACAATGTTTTATACTATCAACAGCTCTCCAACGCTCGTTACCAAGTCAGTTTTTAAGTTAATATTTGCTTTGAGTAATTACTAAAAGTGTACCTTCCCTTTAAATCATACACAATTTATTGGGTATGCTCTCTTTCATTTTTTGACAATGAATTTTTTAAATAATTTTATTAAATCATTGGTAGAATCATTTGAATCAAATTAAGGGATAAAGCTCACATTTACAATCTCATTTTGACTTGACAAAGGGGTTATCTTTCCTCTGTGTTGCAGAAGTTGTTTTATAACTTACCTAAAAACCATTTCAGCGCCACCATGACTGACTTTTCCGATCCATGTAGCTTGTCCAAATCCTGTTCAATTTGAGATAAGACAAAAGTTTATGAATAATCATACAGGATACTGAATCTGCAAAAAAGGGCACTGGGTTCTTTAAAGACACTGGACACTATTGGTAATTGTCAAAGACCAGTCTTCTTACTAGGTTTGTCTCAACATATACATTAAATAACAAATTTGAGCTCAATCTATCATCAAAGTTGTGCGATAAAAATGAAGGAAAAAAAACACCCTTGTCACATGAAGTTGTGTGCTTTAAGATGCTTGATTTCGAGACCTCAAATTCTAAATCCGAGGTCTCAAAATCAATTTCGTGGAAAATAACATCTTTCTCGAAACTGCTCCACTTCAGAGGAAGCCGTTTCTCACAATGTTTTGTACTTTCAACTTCTCCCCATTACTTGTTACCAAGTAAATAAGTTTGTATGCTAATAATTATTTTGAGTATATTACCAATAGTGTCCACTGCCTTTAACGTGTTTTTTTTTTTTTTTTTCCATCTCTTTTTGAATGTGCTTAATACTGTTAAGTCCACTGGTAAATTCATGTGCATATTTGCATGCACTGGCACTGAAATGCACTAGGAATAGCATGGATGCAATAAATAGTTCGAAAGTTCAAGAAGCATTTTGTCAAATTCTGTAGATATCAAAGTATGCCGAGTTTATTTTTATTTACAGTCTAAATTTGACGGCGAACATCGCACTAGGGAGAAGATGGTTTGTGGGATTCAAATATTAAGACGACACCATGGTATGTAGGTCTAAAAAGAGTCATCAATAAATATTGATAATATGACTTCATAATTCCTAACTGAATACATGTCAAATCTGGAATTTAGGACAGCGGTTAATTTTGATAATATGACTTTATAATTCCTAACTGAATACATGTCAGATCTGAAATTTAGAACAGCGGTTAATTTTTGATAATATGAGTTTATGATTCCTAACTGCATACGTACACGTGTATGTCAAATCTGGAATTAAGGACAGCGGGACTCTATACAGCCAGAGTCCGCTATGACAAATTCTATTTCCCCCAATGGGTATTCCGTAAACTGCTATACGTAATACGAGAAACTCATTCTTCAAGAAATCTTATCCTTTAAATACCTCACACTATTAAATCTATTCATATCTTAAAAGTTGCCCAGTCTTTCTATTGACTTTGATGTGTTTTGGTTCATTTGAATGCAATTTAAGAGACACAGGGGGATCAACTTTCTCAGCGTAAGTGTCCTGGGTGCTTTTACAGGCATGACCAGTGCCTTCCTGAGCTATGTTCCTTCTTGAAGGACTTGGCAAATAAAACAAAAGTCTCTTGCAGCTGCTAGTCTACTTGAAACATTTTAAAGGCAGTGGACACTATTGGTAATTACTAAACAAAATTGATTACTCAATAAAACATTGTGAGAAACGGCTCCCCCAAAGTAACATAGTTTTCGAGAAGTAATTTTCCATGAATTTGATTTTGAGACCTCAGAATTAGATTTTGAGTTCCCGAAATCAAGCATCTGAATGCACACCACTTCGTGTGACAAGGATGTGTTTTCTTCCATTATTATAACTTCAAACCGATTGATTTCAAGTTTTCACAGGTTTGTTAATTTGTGCATATGTTGAGATTCACCAAGTGAGAAGACTGGTCGTTGACAATTACCAAAGGTGTCCAGTGTCTTTAAGTCTCTGTTGAGATAAATGCCATGCTATGCTATGAGAGAAATGTCTTGCCTGACAATACATACTTGTAACCTTCTTACTTATTGAAATAAATAAATGTCAGGCTAGAAAAAAACCACAAATTTCTTGCCTGCCAATACACTTGAAACTCTCTAAATCTATATAGAAATAAATGTCAAAGGCTCGAAAAAAAGAAAATCATTACCTAGCAATATATTTGAAATTTTTTAACTGCACATTGCAATAAATGTCAGGATAAAAAATTGTTTTGTCTAACTTGTAAGCCAAAATGCCATGAGCATACACATAATAATATTCAAAGGTTGAATTCACTCTTTTATATGATGCAAAAACTAGTTAATGGCCTGACGTTTTGACCTTAGCAGAGTCTTTCTCGAAGGGAAAGTGGACATGGAGTAGTTTTATGTAACGCTGGAAATGGGTGGCCAGAGCATTTTGGCGGGGATTGTAAAAGTACAATGTAGAATACTTGCCTTTTCAACACCAGCTTTACGTTGCAGTGGCTCAATGACAACCTGCTCCTTAGCACGGTTAAACTTACGACGAGTCATGTCAACAAAACTCTTCTTTCTTGTCACTCCTTCAGAGTCGTCCTTCGAGGGTGTCTTCTTCTTATCCTTGTATTTGTTCTTCTTCGGAAGAGGAAGCGTGTGAAACCTCTTATCTGAAACAAGTAGAAAACACAAAAAGACATTTTAAAATACCTACAGAAACAAGCAGGAATAACTCTCGTCTTCTTTCTCCTGAAGACGATCAGAGCATACTGATCGAAACGTCGAGTTGAAACCAATGGTTCTTTTCAGAACCACCCCAACTCATTTTAAACATGTTAAATGGTCTTACCGCAAACCTTTCTATATAGTACTTCAACCATGCAACGTTTCAAATCCTACTTCTTGTCATGGAGTTAAATTTTTGATGTCGAGTTAAAAAAAATTAAACCACTAAAGTAGAGATGATTTCTTCTGACCGAGAGCATGCTTTTGAAATCACTAGTTTGGATCTCCTAAAATATCGAAAAACTCTATCTGAAAGTGAGGACATTGACCATGAAGTAAATCCACTTTGAGCCTAACAGCCAACCTTACCTCATCCAACTGATTGAGACTGACGAAAAAAGCGTTGTGAAAAGTAACACAAGTTAAACGCTATACTTGTTCTGCAAACGTGACCATAAGAAAAGTTAAACATCAACCAGCAATCACCAACCACTGTGTTTAACAAATAGGTTTGTCCGATAGTCCGATAGAACATTCACAGTAGTTCTGATCGTAGAGCTAGGACCCCTGATCAACACATCCCAATCATCAGCAACCAATACACACTGATGCCAAAAAGTGGTGCTGACTTGCCTGTGCAAAACCTTCACTTCCATGGATTAAAAAGCAGAATGGACAGAATGAAGGTTGGGACTATTATCACTTTCCTGAGTCAACTTCCTCTTGATGGATTGGAATGAGTTACTAAGTAGTTACGTATCAACTCAGGAAATGACACTGTTAGTGTTGAGTACCCGCAGACTAAGGACCAATGATGTACCCAACCTACATGTCATCCTGTTCCACCTAACCATTAAAGGTACGGGACACCTTTGGTAATTGTGAAAACCAGTGTTCTCACTTGGCGCATCTCAACATGCATAAAAATAACAATACCGCGAAAATTTGAACTCAGTTGGTCGTCAAATTGGGAAAGAATAATGGAAGAAAAAAACTCTCTAGTCGCACAAGTTGTGTGCTTTCTGGTGCTTGAATTTGAAAACTCAGATGAGGTCTCGAATTCAATTAAAATGTTTGAGTGAGAAATTATTTATTTTTCAAATACTATGTTACTTCAGAGGGAGCCGTTTCTCACAATGATTTATACTATCAACAGCTCTCTGTTGCTCATTACCAAGTTAGTTTGTCCAGTGCCTTTAAAGGGTATATCGTTGTCAGGTATGTACAGATACAAATGTAGTTACCATGACTACATTCTGGGATAACCATTTACTGTGTTCCCACAATCCAGATGGACAAAATTGTCTGTAGGCCCAAACAGTGAGTAAATCTTGCATGTAAATGTACTGTATACCTGAATAAGCATCAAATTATTTTAAAAAACAGGGTTAGTTGTTTGCTTTAAACTTCTGGGTTTTTTTTTAAACCACTTAATTTGGATGACATTTAATTGCGTACACGTTTTAATAGACACTCAAAAAAGAAGCCTTGTAAACACATTTATAGTGATTGACTTGACAACATGACCAAAACAATCTGTGTGGGATGAGTTCAATAGCTGTAGATGTGTTGACTCGCTCAAAAAACTCACTAGGTCATGGACCGATACTGACCAGACAGGGACAAAAGGCACTGGAACCTACGGTCAAGATCACTCTTTCCTAAGGTTTTTAGTGTAATGTCCAATTTTAGCCAATTATTTTCTATGACGAACCAGGATTACGAGAGATCAGGTTTGTTTCTCACTGTTCTTGGCATTGAGGTATAAGTTCAAGATTCAAAAAGGCCATGACCAATTATCTGCAGATTCTGACAGACAAGGGGATCGTTGAGTCACGGTGAACAGACACGCCTTCCAGGCAAAATGTCTCCAAGAGAACTATTCATCCTGGTGCCAAATAATTTATAACTTAAAGAGACCAGGCCCTGTATAAGCCTCAGGCTTTTTCCTGGTGCCCTCCTCTTATCACCCGTGCTACCTATTGCTTGTATGTTTTATGATCATTTATTGTGATATTTGGAAAATAAAACTAACTAAAAAAAAAAAACATTTCAAAGTGTGCTGTCTTTACTTCATTCAGTAAGGGTTTCATTTTAACTGCAATTTTTTAAAAATAATTTTCACAGGTTTATTTTTTTAAATAATATTGCTAAAAACCAAAACTGTCAGTGGTACTGGCAAACATCCCACAGTCACACAGATCCAAATGATTAACCAGGCAAGGAGCAGGAAAGAGGGCAGGGTACCAAACATTATGCACTTACACTTTTGGAAGAATTTGTTAACATACGTGATACTTGATAGCCCTGGGCCCAATTTCATGGCTCTGCTTACCGCCGTAAGCACAGAATCGGCGCTTACGGAGGCAGGGAATTCCGTGCTGACGGCAAGCGTATTTCACGGGTTAGCGGCGAATTTGGGCTTCTGCACGTGCGTACTCCACGTTACTAGGCTTTTTACACTTACAAGGCTAGCGCAGAAATTCGGCGCTTGCACATGAGCGGGGAATCGTGATCGTAAGCGCTGAATTCGGTGGTAAGCAGTGCAATGAAATTTGGCCCTGGTCCCTCCTTGTTAGGAAAAACATGACAGTCAACTCTCATGACTGAATGTAGTACAATACAATGAGCATTTTAATAATTATAACTTTTTTATTGGACTTTAGGATTTTCGAGATGGCCTGCTTGATAAAAATATTGAGGGTCACCAGAAGGGACAGACTTGAGTACATATGAGTACGTGAATTGCTTCACTATTATAAAGATCTTCCAACTTCAATTACGAAAACAAAACTCAATCATTTTGGGCATGTGAACAGAATGGGCAGTGGCCATACCCCAAAATTCTCTTAGAAGGACACATTGCAGGTAACCATGGTAACAGACCACGAGGAAGACCGGGAAAACAATGGCTGGAAGCAATCATGCACTTCAAAACATCTCTCAAAACACACCTCATGTCGATAGATCCGTTCTTTTGTATTTAATCTGTTCTTTGTGATTTTTGTTTGAGTTTCTTTGTTATAGCGCCCTGAGCAAATTTGTGGATATGTGCACTCTAAAAAACTTTGTTATTATTATTATTATACCATATAGCGGCAGCAGGACACCTAGCAAGGATCAGAGACCTATGGAAACTCATACTTGGGAAGCCATCTCCGGGATTTACCTCAGAAGGACGGCTAGCTATGATGATGATGGCTATGATGATTATGATGATGAGGAAGCACAACATTGTAAAAAGACGTTTTGTGAAAGTTTTTTCTTAAAGTGTTCAGACAAGTTTAAAGACTTTTGATCACCAATAATTTTTGTTTAACTGTTACATGACTGAGAAAACAGCAATGTACATGTACAATGCATTTGTCATGGTTTGTTTCTAGACTTTTGTAACCAAGGGAACACACACACAGTATGAAGTTCCTTCAGGGAAACAGTACAATTGTAACATAATAATTTTTAGAAATAACAACAACAAAATTTCAAGCCCTCTGTTTTCAGACTAACAGTGCTCCTACATTATAATAGATGAAACCATGTATTTCTACACTTCCTGGTACTTCCAGCAAGTGCATGACCTACAGCTAAACTTCTCTCATTTCCAATTATTTCATCCAGAATAAACAACTCCATATATCGATGTGTTCTGTGAAAAGGCCTACGTGTTTATTTGTTGATACTCATCCTTTTGGATCCATAAAGTATATGTTTTTAATCTTTTTGTTTTTGTGTAGTCACCCCTAAGCTACATGTACATTCGATCATGTTGTCGTAAATTTTATTACATTTGTTCTGATCATCTTTGCATGAACAAGGATATCAATCAAGCATACACACTAAAGCCCCTTTCACACGGGAGCAATTTAGCAAGGATCCCTTGCTAAACTGTAGCATGGTTGTAAAATTGTAGAGAATGTACCTAGTGTGAAAGGACAAAATAGTTTCTACTGTCAAATAGTTTCAAAGATTCTCTTGCAAGATCTTGTCAAACACTGCTACACTTTACAACCATGCTAAAATTAAGCCAGGGAGCCCTGTTAAATTGCTGTCATGTGAATAGCACATCGACCATCTGCCTAATACATCAATTCATATTATAAAACTATTATTACAAAGAGGCGCAAGAAGGGATTTGTATATCTTGACATAGATGAATACAATTTGACATTACTCCAATGCTAAGCAGAGGACAGAGAAAAATTAGTTTTGAATGAAAATGTGGTGGATAAGTTTTGGCTACTTTCAATAAATTATTTTTACAAGTATAATTACAGGTGACTGAAACATAAAAAATGCGGCTCATGCCACTTCCCCATCATAGAATGATACACGTAGCAGTTATTTCCTTCAAGTTATTCAACCTTGATTTCTGTACCATCCATTTGCCATCCATGCTTCAAAATAACTTTCCCCAAAATGCCTTCTTTAATTGCACTAAGGGTCTATTAAAAGCAAAGGTGCAGGGCCCTGTGGACTTGTGGATGTTTCTTGAATTTGCAGCTCTGACTAAGCTGGCATACATTAGCTCTATTCAAGGGATACATTTTCTTGAAGAGGCGAGATCTGGACATGATGTTTGCAGCAATCTGAAGGTCATGCTCTTCTTTTACCAAGAATAAAACAAATCAGACTAAGATAAGTGCATGACCACAAGGAATTTGAACTTTCCAACCCCTGATATTTTCATGTAGGCTTGGGGGAAAACTACAAGTTCAAAGATGGTTATCCTAGAGAGTGCATCTCTATGAGTAAGTTTAGATGGAGTTTGTGTCTTTACTGACGGAGTAAGAGTCTGGATGGAATTTAGAACCAGAATAACATCTGATAATGGATCTCTTAAAGGCCCTTGACACGCCAAAGAACAGTCTTCTCACTTGGTGTATGCACAAAATAAACAACCTGTGAAAATTTGAATTCAATTGGTTGTCACAGTTGCGAGATAATAAAGGAAGAAAAAACACTCATGTCACGCAAAAGTGTGCCTTCAGATGCTTAATTCAAGACCTCATATTTTAGTGAGAAATTATGTACTCCTTTCTAAAAAAAAACTACGTTACTTCAGAGGGAGCCGTTTCTCACAATGCTTTATACTATCAACAGCTCTCCTTTGCTCTTTACCTACATTAGTAAGTTATTATGTAAACAATTATTTTACGTAATTACCAAGTGTCCAGGGCCTTTAAAGCCATTGGACCCTTTCGGTAAACACTAATGTCCAAGGCCCACACTTCGTGTATCCGTGCGTTTCGCCGTGGCATGACATGTGTTTAAAATAAATCCGTAATTCTCGCTAACGAAAATTTATATTGTTTTACTGTTTTCTCAAAAAGTAAAGCATTTCATGGAATAATATTTCAAGGGAAGTCTTTCACCACTACCTTCTGTAAACCCTGTAAATTATTTGTAAATCTGTGAACTTTTTTTTTTTTTTTTTCTGTACCGAAAGGGTCCAATGGCTTTAAAACAAAATGGGTTGCGTTGGGTTGGGTCTGTGTGTAATGTGCTATATCATACTCAATTCATGAAATAAAAAATAAACATTATCGGACGGAAACAATGCATAGAAAGTGAAGACAAAAACTTGTTATGAAAAAGTTTTTGATAGTGGCAATATGAATAAATAATAAAATCGGCAGTGTACATAATCTTGGCCTTAAAACGGAATGAGATTTATTAGTAGTGGCTTATGACTTTTCATCTTTGAAATAACATCTTAGACCTTTCTATGATTGCCTAAGGGTTTTATGAGCTTGTCTGAGAATGTTGAAAATCGCCCAGGGTAGATGAGAACCTTTGTGATTCTTCGGGGTCACTATGAATACATCGTAATTATCAGCTCATCGATTCATTTCCTTGGATTACCGTCGCCATAGAAACCAATCCCTCACAGTGATAATTGGTGGGTGGTGAAAATATCAAAAAAGAAAACAACTTGACGTAAAATTACACCCACACAGTCTATTTGTTGTAGAGATCTAACCACAAAAACATTTGAGATGTGAATAAATGATTTAATGAGACAGCCAAAATCAGAAAATCAAGCAATATGAGATTATTGGTTAGCTTGTTACCTTAAGCCCGGTTCATACTTCCTGCGAATGCAAATTCGAAACATTTGAATCGCACAAAGCATTTGCAGGAAGTATGAACCGGGCTTAATACGGTACATTTGAAGCCTTTGAATTAAAGACAAAAAATTAAATTCAAAAAATGTTTATGAATAAAAATGTACATACACTGTAAGCTACTTTTTCTCTTGGAACACAATTTGTTATTTGAGAGAGACATTGTGAATTTATTGGGCCTAATTGGTTCACAATTTCCCTAGTAAGTCCACAATGTCCCTTATAAATCCACATAGTCCCTAAACCTAATGTCCCTAATGAGTCCAATAATGTCCAAAATAAATCTACAATTTCCCTCATAATTTTTCATATCCAGATTCAGGGTTGAAGCTCAAAATAGTCTGGTCACTTTAATGGTCAAATGTGTTTACAGTTAGGAATGCAGGTAATCAGACAAAGCACAAAAAGGGCCACTGTAGAGCCTCCATAGGCCTGATACGGCAAGGCAGTTTTTCTTGTAAAAGGCACCTCTACATGAGCGAAATTAAAAGGTGTACTCTCAGAGAATTTTAAAGGGTCTAGGTACTTTTCACAAAATGTCCAAAATGTTTAAGTTTATTGTAAATCTGTGGACATTATGTTTACTGTTACAAAAAGTACCTAAATCCTTTAACAGGCACAAGGCACTCCTCCAGGAAGTATAGTACTATCAGACTTACTCTCAATCAAACAGCTAATTACAACATCCTAAAATGGTTACAATAAAGAATTAACACAAGAGGGCACTGTTCTATTTTCCTAAGACCAACAATCTACAAACATCAAGCAAGTTCAAGTGTGCACAATGGTTAACTAAAGGTTGACCATTTGCACTCGAACCCAGGCTGGTCGACCATTGGTTGACTGCTGTGGTCGACCTCTTGGAACCAGCTTCGAGCCCATGTTTCTTCACTGGTCCCAACAAACAGCAGGTTTCATTTTTAACATGTGTAAAGCACAGAGGGGAACCAGTGACACTGTAGTGAAAATGCGGAAGGTTGACTAGACTTCCAAATGAGTCGTTCGAGTCACTGCGCATGTACTGTACGTTGCTGGTCATTGGTCAACCACGGGTCAACTAAAATTGAACTTGCTCATGGATGTACGGCGTACCAACGTGTGTGTTACCATGGAGGGTAGTATTTATGGGCGCAACAATCTACATATATAATATTAACCGAACATAGTAACAGTATGTAGAATAGATTGAAAAATATATTATAAACTTAAAGACAGTGGACACTTTTGGTATATTCAAAGACCAGTCTTCTCACTTGGTGTATCTCAACATATATGCATAAAATAACAAACCTGTGGAAATTTCAGCTCAACGGTCTACAAAGTTGCGAGATAATAATAAAAGAGAAAAAACACTTGTCTTACGAAGTTGTGTGCTTTCTGATGCTTGATTTCGAGACCTCAAGTTCAAAATCTGAGGTCTCGAAATCAAATTCGTGGGAAATTACTTCTTTCTCGAAAACTACCTTACTTCAGAGGAAGCCGTTTCTAAAAATGTTTTATACTATCAACCTCTCCCAATTACTCGTTACCAAGTAAGTTTTTATGCTAAACATTATTTTGAGTAATTACCAATAGTGTCCACTGCCTTTAACTGTGTGCTGTGAATTCATCTTGTTGAAATGTTCCATAAAATATGCTAATCTCTTTTGCGGATTATCTGTGATGTAGATATTGTATTAAATATAAACCCACCATGGGCAGTTGACCTACCATCTGGTCTAAATGCCATCCATATCTCGACAGTTCCTAAGAAGTAGGTCTTGTTTCATCACATGCACTTCCTAATCATCATCAAACTCAAGTATACTGCTGTTTCATTACCAGTTTAAGACAGACACAAAACAGCATAAAATAGCTTAGTATAAAAAGATTCCTCAAGGCTTCACATGTACATTAAATACAATACATGTGAATGTACTTGTGAAATACGCTTAAAAAAATTCTGCTACAGTTAGCATGAAAATTTGCTTACTGTTAAGCAGCGCTACGAAATTGGGCCCATATGCAGAGTTGTTTAGAACATAGACACTGATGACAGTGCTTGATAGTAAATTTTGAAGGACAATGACATTTCGTTTTGACCTAAAATAATCTTCAATAAAACACAAATGAAATCTCAATACGAGTGGTAAATACCAATGGATAAAAGGCAATCTGCATCACATCTGCAAAGAATTTGCATCACCAATGTATGGATGTTTGTTTGTAGACTGGTGATTACTAATTTATATATTTCATTCTACCTTCAAGATTCCTGAAAGAATTCTCTTAAAGAAAAACATGTCACTGTCTTGAATCCGAATCATTAATCAGACTCAACTTTCCTGACAACTTGTCGTGTCCTGTTAATATCCCGTTATGATGAATTATAAACAGGTACAATAATCCCTTGAGGATACATGATGACATAGTATCATCAAATCATTAATAACCTACAGAGGTGAAAGAGACCACTGAGGCAACTTGACTGCCCTGAAAGCGACTGAAAATATAATCCACATGCAAGGCTGCAATCTGGGATTCGAACCTGGGTCTACAGAGGTGAAAGAGACCACTGAGGCAACTTGACTGCCCTGAAAGCGACTGAAAATATAATCCACATGCAAGGCTGCCATCTGGGATTCGAACCTGGGTCTACAGAGGTGAAAGAGGAGAAAGAAACTACTAAGCCAACTTGACTGCCCTGAAAGCGCCTGACAATATAATCTACATGCAAGGCTGCAATCTGGGATTCGAACCCGGGTCTACAGAGGTGAAAGAGACCACTGAGGCAACTTGACTGCCCTGAAAGCGACTGAAAATATAACCCACATGCAAGGCTACCATCTGGGATTCGAACCTGGGTCTACAGAGGTGAAAGAGGAGAAAGAAACCACTAAGCCAACTTGACTGCCCTGAAAGCGCCTGACAATATAATCTACATGCAAGGCTGCAATCTGGGATTCGAACCCGGGTCTACAGAGGTGAAGAGACCACTGAGGCAACTTGACTGCCCTGAAAGCGACTGAAAATATAATCCACATGCAAGGCTGCAATCTGGGATTCGAACCCGGGTCTACAGAGGTGAAAGAGACCACTGAGGCAACTTGACTGCCCTGAAAGCGACTGAAAATATAACCCACATGCAAGGCTGCCATCTGGGATTCGAACCTGGGTCTACAGAGGTGAAAGCGGAGAAAGAAACCACTCAGCCAACTTGACTGCCCTGAAAGCGCCTGACAATATAATCTACATGCAAGGCTGCAATCTGGGATTCGAACCCGGGTCTACAGAGGTGAAAGAGACCACTGAGGCAACTTGACTGCCCTGAAAGCGACTGAAAATATAATCCACATGCAAGGCTGCCATCTGGGATTCGAACCTGGGGCTACAGGGGTGAAAGAGACCACTGAGGCAACTTGACTGCCCTGAAAGCGACGGATGGCAACTCATTATGACAATTACTGACTTGTCAGTTGGAACTTTAGTGAAGATCTTCCAGATATCAAATTTATGCCATCTATCTCTGCATGTGACATTATCTTCAATTGGGCCATTTTGAAAAACTTCCACTTCCTAGTAGTCGCTGTTTCATGTTTTATTCAATATTGGGTGGAATTAAACCACAAAATTACCTCATGATGATTAAACAGATTGATAAAATAATTTATAAGATACAGTTCAAGAAAGTTGGCAAATTATAACTAACAATTCTTTAAATTCCCAAACAACAGAGGATACAGAAAACCTTGCAAGTTTCAACCGTACTCTATAAATAAAAACAGTATTCCAAGTATTTCTACAAACATAAAATGTCCGTAGGCATCTAGCAGGTACGAGATTTCCTGAAGTGTACACGTGCCCCGATTACCCGACACTTTGTTAAGTTCTCTTCAGAACGTTGACATTTTCCAACGCTCATCACCTCAGGGGATTTTTTGTATCTCACCAAAATGAGAATGATAAGGGAACTCTGATATGCAGATAAGTGTATAGGGCCTTCGGGACTCGAGATGTGTGTGTGGGGGTGTAACGTTGTTATTGCCAGCAAAATGCACCAGAGCATTAATGTGGTAATAAAAGGAACGGCTAGAGAAGAGACTAGCCCTAGAGGGCTGGCCCTGGATGTATTGTGAAGGGGTGGAAAGGTTTCACAGTGGATTGGCCTTGCATCAAGCCTTTCATGTGGTTATTGTGTATCTTCCTCCTACCTAAAGGCAATATTAAGAATACATACAGTGAAGTCCCTTGGCTAGAAACCACTGAACCTCACATGCTTTATTATGCTTTGCTAATCAGTAATCTTCACCCTCAACAAATTATAATTAAAACAAAATTGCCCTTTTGAGACATTTTTATATTGATATTATTGTTTTTTATAAACTTTCTAAATACTATGAATTATGATGATGAAGTGCTGTCTATTATTAGTTCGCCACTTCATGTTGGATGACATGTTTTCCTTTCAAACTTGTTTTATGGTGAATGGTATAACAGCCAAGAACCTACTTTTTTGTTGCAGTCTGTTGACCAGCTGACTATGGCTCAAGACATGCACCTACTGTACATGTATTACACTTTGTTTCCCTGTATAAAAAGGGATAAAGGGTACTGGAATTCATGCTCAAAATCTCCCCTTTTCCGAGGTTCATTTTGTAATCCCTGAATCTAGACTTATATCCTTGTATTGTACAAGCGAGGATTACAAGTGATCGACAGACTACCCACCTTGTTTTTCACTGTACAGTAAATGGGAGGCTAGTGTGAGATTCTGTCATACCATGGCCGATTATCAAAATATTGATATCTAGATTTCAATACTTTTTCTTCAGAGGATTTGGGTACCATTTGTAACAAAAAATATATCCACAGATTTACATTAAACATACTCAAGTTTGAACATATTGATGGTAGAAAGCTTCCCTTCAAATATTACTTGCTGAGGTGCTGTAGTTTTTTAGAAATGAGTAAAACAAGTCACAAAAATAATTCTTTAGCGAAAATTATTTTACATGTAAAAACGTATTACCAGTTATAGTAAAATACCACATTGGTTAATACCTTTTATTGTTCTAAAACTGAGACATTGTTTTACTCGTATCTTAAAAACTAAAGCACCTCAACTAGTTATATTTTAAGGTAAGCTTTCTACTATCATTATCTTGTGTTTAAATAAAAACTTCCTAGACCCTTTAAGGAGAAGGAAAGAAAGTTTTGCATTCATGCAATTCCATTTGATAACCTCTCAGCTTCCTCATGTCCCTGAAGAATTTCTTCCTGACAGCTTCATTTTAATATCAATTTGCCAAGGATTTAAAATTGGTTTTTTTTCTAACACAAATTATCTGTATAAGTGATTAGTTTTCCATGATTGTTATTGTTTTTCTCTCTTGCATGAATTTCTCTGAGAGAGTTTTTCCCTCGATGTCCCTAGGTCCAGCGTATGATGTTATCACAAAGACTCTAATCACGCCTCGCTATCGGCAAATCAACTTCCCTAAAGGAATTGATATTTAGACGTTGGTCAATCCACAATCCTGAGGGAGCTTTTCAAAGTCACAAACAAATCATCAACATTCTCATCTGGATAATAAAAAAGTGTTGGTTCTTGCAAATATCGCAAAATAACGGTTTACTTGAAAATTTTAAGTTATTTTTAAGTTCTCACAAACAACAATCTTTCATAGATGTATTTGCCGTGTACATGTACATGTACCTTCAAAAAAGTCAACCTCAATCACAAAATGTCCAACAACACACTCTTTACACAAAAAGCAATTAACAAATTATTCATAAAATATTATAATTATTTTAATTAAAGAATACTGTATATATATAATATTTTAATTAAATTTATCAACGAAGCATGGGTAAAGTAACGAATCATTGTTAAGCATTCATGCAAAGATTAAGGCCATTACAATCCTAATGATTACAGGAGAAATATTTCATCATTTTGAAAAAAAGTTGAGCAGAAGGGTATTAGGGACATTTATTTGATATGAGATAGGCAAAAAAAAAAGGGATTTTTTAATTTGAAGCAAATTTCCTCCCCTTTTGGTCCGCCCAAGGCCACTGTTGAGATTCTCTCACTCGGTCCCTGTGGCAACTCTGTACCATATGCTTTCGAATAAAGGATAACAAAAAGGACTCTGCAAAAAGCAGATTGACACAAGAAAGCTCCTAGCGTACTTTATTTCCAGGGGTTGATTTAATACAGAGTTAGCCACCTTGAAGACAATTGACATTTATTAGAAATCCAAATTTCCTTTAAGATGCACACAGGTGTCTGCCGAGAGTTCATCAATATTCCTGAAGCCTTCTCCTTCAGGTGTTACGACGTCACATTGAAGCACAGTGCTAAAAAGACATCCATACAGGTGCAAATGAAGAACCTTATCAAATATCCAGGGGCCTCAAACTGGAGGTCTCCTTTTTACAGACATGGGGCTCTTCTCTAAGGTTTTGAGATAAAGTCCTGAAATAAGTGGCATATTTAAGTCCATGTTAACGCCTTTCAATAAAGCCTGAAATGTGTTTTTCATTTCTTTTCTTTTAACAATATTGTCATCACACCACGTGAGGTCTTCTTAGATTTTTCCAATCAGGTTTTTTTTTTCTTCTCTCTTTCTTTGAACACAACAAAATGAAAAACTAAATTACCCAAGTACTCATAAACTGTACCTTTTCTTAACTTGAGATTCTCTTTAATTGCAGCTTGAGAACAATTATGATACACCACATTTGTACCTTTAAATACTCGGAAGAACAAAATTAACCTAGAATCTCTTAACTTATCAACAAACATGTCCGATACACAGGACATTCATGAAATTGGCAGACCAGAACGCTCAACACAAATACTCTTCCCTATACGTGGCATACCTAAAGCATGATCCACATGATCCAAACTATTTGACGGATACGCGTTTAAAATAATAAACACTGGCTTCCAAAAAACCTAGTCACCCTTGTCTTATAAATATTTGATTTCATTTATTATCTTTTAATTGGCGGATCATGAAAGATTAATTGGTCTTGAATATTTAATGCTAAACTTGATCCTCCCCTTCTGACACAGTTTGTAAATTTCCTCCCGGGTATTGATGAGGATGCATATTTGGGATTCTTTAG
This sequence comes from Asterias rubens, assembly GCF_902459465.1. NCBI lineage: Eukaryota > Metazoa > Echinodermata > Asteroidea > Forcipulatida > Asteriidae > Asterias > Asterias rubens. Next base: position 5,848,899 of record NC_047080.1, on the reverse strand, counting down.
ACAATGTAATTTTAAAAGAAATATTTCATCACCGTTTTCACAATTTTTTGTTGTAATCATACCGATTTATAAGCATGAACGAGCAACCAGGGCAAGGAATCCTACATGTAAATTACCCTGCTACTGTTAGTTGAAATGACCCAGCTGCTTATCAATTTTAAATTCTAACAAATCCGACAGATACATTTCTTAGAAGATTTGGTAACAAAAATAATTTTTATACCTGGAATTTTCTCAAAGTAAATTTCACATACACACATCAATAAAAACATAACCTTTATCTGTCCTTTTCCAAGAAAAAAATCCAACAGTTTAATTACTTCACGCTGTGACAACTAGAACATGACAAACAGAAAGAACTAGTTGGCGGCTCAAGACATTTTTTATCTGAATTTTATATATTACACGTATTCCATGTATTGATGTTCAGATGAATGTAGGCCTAATAGTAGACAGAGTGGAACTAAGGAATGCAAGAGTGATCTTCCAATGTCATTCCATGTGAATGATGATGAGCAACATCTAGGCCTAGTACATGTATGTTGATTCCAGACAATACAACATTAATTAATCTACCTTCTGCAATTTCAATACAAGACTTAAAGCCATTATACACTTTCGGTAAACATTGTTGTCCAAGTCCCACACTTCGTGTAACACAACTTATATATAAAATAACAAACCTGTGAAAATTTAGGCTCAATCGGTCATCGGAGTTGGGAGAAAATAACGGGAAAACCCACTCCTGTTTTCGCGCGTTTCGCCGCGTCATGACATGTGTTTATAACAAATCCGTAATTCTTGCTAACGAGAATTTATATTGTTTTACTGTTTTCTCAAAAAGTAAAGCATTTCATGGACTAATATTTCAAGAGAAGTCTTTCACCAATACCTTTTGTAATCCCTGTAAATTTTTTGAAAATCTGTGAACTAGACAGAGTGGAACTAAGGAATGCAAGAGTGATCTTCCAATGTCATTCCATGTGAATGATGATGAGCAACATCTAGGCCTAGTACATGTATGTTGATTCCAGACAATACAACATTAATTAATCTACCTTCTGCAATTTCAATACAAGACTTAAAGCCAGTGGACACTGCTTTCGGTAAACATTGTTGTCCAAGTCCCACACTTCGTGTAACACAACTTATATATAAAATAACAAACCTGTGAAAATTTAGGCTCAATCGGTCATCGGAGTTGGGAGAAAATAACGGGAAAACCCACCCTTGTTTCCGCACGTTTCGCCGTGTCATGACATGTGTTTACTATAAATCCGTAATTCTCGTTGTCGAGAATTGATAATTGTTTTAATGTTTTCTCAAAAAGTAAAGCATTTCAAGGAATAATATTTCAAGAGAAGTATTTTATCGTTCTCGTTTCGTTCTCGTTATCAGGGCTTGTGTGACCGGCCTTTACTATCAATACAACCAATCTGGCAGTATTTGGCAGACAAATCTCAGATTCCTTTATTAAGACAATACTTTTATTTGTGAATGTTGCAAAACATTATTTCAGAAAACATGCCAAACACTTTTAATTCATATTCATACTATTTCCTGGTGGATAAAAATAGCAGACAACAATATTTGTGCCCAGTTTCCCTATTTTGCTGGCCTTGCATCAAAGTCTGATGCTTTAAAGTAAAGATTACTTCTTAATGCAACATTACACTAGACTGATCAAATAGAGCCGTTACACCCTCGCCTTCTATCTTCTCAAACATCAGAGCCTTCTTGCCCTGACAGTTTCCTGCTCACAAAACCCCTCAAGTTTGACAGCACAAGGATTCAGAAAAACCAGATTGTGCATTTCTGTTGGCACTAGCAAAGTACTAAATGTCAAATTATCAGTTGCGGCACGTGCAGTAAGTGTCGCCTCAGCACAAAAACAAAAAAAACACTTCCAAGAAAGTGTCACAAACATTTTCTCTTTTTATTATTGACATCGGAGATTCAGGGCGAAGTTTTAAAAAGGCTTGTGTTTCAAAGCATGATTAAAATCAAGAGCTCAAAAGGTCTTACTTCTATAAATAATTTAAACAGCCATATTATCTTTATGATTAGCCAGCCATAACTTCCATTCTCTCTGTCTTTTCGTTTCAACCGTCTTTAGCGAGCCGACTAATTCTTCACACATCCTAGACACTTGGATAATAACACGACCCAAGGTTTAATTATATCCACACTAATGAGAAAAAGACCAAGCCAAACACACACACCATGATGCCACAGGTAATCTGAGATGATGTTTAGGAAGCACTGTGTAGATGACAAGTAATAAACAACATTGAAATGTTCATGAGGATGTGACGCAACACTGGCTGATCATCTTTCCTAAAAAGGAAGGCAGGCCTGATACTTCACGCAGGCAATAAAGGCGCTTGTCTCCATGCCCCCATCCATGCCCCAATTGCCTTGGTGTCCTTAAAGGAACACGAGTTGGTCTTTGAAAAGCGTTTGTAACCGTTTGTTACAAAATGCATATGATTAGAAAGATATTTCAAAAGTAGAATATAATGATCCACACAAGTATCACTCGAAATTGCGTGGTTTTCCTTTTACCTCGTTGACAAACATGGTCTGCCATTTATGGGAGTCAAATTATTGACTCCCATAAATGGCCGACCGTGTTAGTTCGCAACGTAAAAGGAAAACCACGCAATTTGAAAGCACAATTGTGTGGATCATTGTATTCTACTTTTAAAACATCTTTCTAACCATAATATGCATTTTACAATAAACGGTTACAAACGCTTTTCAAAGACCAACTCGACCGATCCAAGGCAACGTGTTCCTTCAAAATGCTCCAGTAGTTTACAATTTGCTTAAATGTGTGCCCTTTACCAAGGAGAAGAAGCCTTGGTGCCCTTGCGAAACATACAGGCCATGGAAGGTACAGGCCCCAAACTATTGTAGTTACGACTACAAACATGAATGACCATGTACAAAATTAAATGTACTATGCAAGTATGCAGCAGCTGTACAAACAGGAAAGGAATCCCTTCTAAGGGATGAAATTTTAAGGAATGAAATTTTTAGGGATTAAAAAAAAAAAGGTCAATCTGCGAAACATATCTGCAGAACATTTCGCAGATTGTGAATCAAAATTACAAATTATTCTTAGAACTTACTTGGACTAAGACTAACCGCTCCAGATTTTCAGTTATATCTCAAAATTTTGAAATGAAATTTGCACATATTTCTTATACAGATTAATTTCATTGTATAATAACATCCTCATGTATGATAGGATAGAAACAATCAAATGGTTTCAAAACAATTAAATGGGTCCAACTTTGCCTAACAGTGTACTTGTACAGCTTGATAGCCAAACTTTATTTTAAACCTGTCTTTAAGGACAATCCAATTAAACGCCTTATGTACGCATTATTGTCTCCAAGTGTAGGTTTATGACACCACAAGATCATCAACAATCTGCGAACACTCACCTAACTACTATCAATTCAATTCAACTCGATATAATAGCCATTTCCATAGACCTTTTCGCAAATACCGGGGCGCGCGTAAAGCTTGGAATTAGGTGCATTGTGGTCTTGCTGGTATCCAAATTTGATCCATATCTATCCCACAATGCACCTCATTCAACAGTCTGCGCTTGCGCATTGGTATTTGCGATAAGGTCTATGTTGAACAGTACATAACAAATGCCTCCAAGCACTTAGTTGTTCTTCAAAACTCAGATTTGTTGTAAAACATTACAATTTTTTCTTTTAAACTTACCAAACATGAAGAACATGTATACAGAGAATACGTTTTATACCACGACTGCTTTCAATGTTTCAACACACTACATACAGAATACAATAATAGGCCTACATGTAGTTGTTTTAATAAAATAAATACTTTTCCAAAAGCTAAATGCTGTTCAGGAACAAATGCAACAAAATCAACAAGCACCAAGTGCAGTGATCACGGAAGTTCTACACTAACTTTGCACTACAGGAGAGAATAATTCATTAGAAAACACACATTCATCATGAAAAATTAGCAT